>NC_087216.1:70247568-70292568 GCF_015104395.2 Macrobrachium nipponense | reverse complement strand
GATTCTTTGAATTTTATTCCCTGGTTTACCTCTTAACCACTGTGTAACTGCCTCAATATCATTGTAACGATTAGTTGAGTTGGTTAAATTTACTTCAGGATATCTAGGCTTCGTAACTGAATATTGATAAAATAGCACGCACTGACTTCGAAGCTCTGATGGGTGTTACTAATAGCTCGCTATATCTAACAAATTAAGGTACACTGAAAATAGTTGAAATACCTCTCTCTCTTTCTTTTGATGATGAACAAAAAATAAAATTGATCAATGTGGAAGTGACATGACAAAGTTCTATCCGAAATTTTTACATACTATTTCTATAACAAAATCCAGTGAACGCTTCATCTCTTGCATCAGAGAAAAACGCAATCAAATCTAAATTTCCATGACCGGAACGAATACCAGTCTTTATGATTTAATCCTTTCGGTTATAATCTGATCCTTTTCACTTTCTCCATTGTAGTATAACTCCTTAGTGCCACGGATTGACTTCATTCCTCACATTTCTCAGATCATTGACACCATCGAAGGGGCCCAGTAGGAGCGACTTTAAATTTCGAGAAGCAATGTGCCAATTGGGCCAAAGGGATGGACCCTCTTCATTTACGTGATAATAATATATTTATTGGCTCTCCTGCAGCCTTCACCATTTGCTTAAAATTTAGTGAATGGGAAAGATAAGCAACACCATTTATTTCACTCCAGGCAACATGCATGAATTCAGATTTACTGACTTAAGCACGCACGTAAGTAACACTACACGCACGCCCTCACACGTACTAACACAAACACGCATACACACACACACACATATAGAGGTGATGGAAACTAGTGCGAAGAATTTTACTGCTGCTAGTAGTTTGATGTGTCTGCTATTAACGAGGATATATTCCACAAAATCCCTGCTAAGGAATTTCATTTCCATTACCAGTAATTCGGAAATTCTTACACATACACGCACGCGCTCATATATACCTTATATATATTGTGATAATTTGCTTAATTTTTATTCGTTGGCCTGTAAAGTAAGTTTCCTTCAGTTACTTTCATTTCAATTTGTTTATGCCACGGGAAAAAATGGCTGGTTGGTTTTTTCTTGCTAACACTGAAGGTTATTATTTAAGTGGTACCTCGTCCATGAGAGTTTTTTTCTTCTTCTCACTCTCTCTCTCTCTCTCTCTCTCTCTTTCCATGTATTTATTCGGCCTGGATGCTTGTTTGGTGATTTGCGGGTCGATACCGGACTTTTGGAAGGGACCGTTCGCTGAGGATGAAAGGAGAATGATTAGGCTCCTTATCTTTGAGATTTCACTTACCTTATTCCAGCAGGACGTCAAATAAACCGGAGATACTCTTGGGAGTTTCTACACTGAGGCCTTGCTGCATTTGAGGTCACCCTTTTCAACAGTACGGAGGGCTTTGATGATGTTCCCCCCCTGAAGTGAAGTCGTTGCAGAAGCTGTAGCCTCGTTGTTTGTGAGACATCTCCTATGCCCTAATCGGGAACGCCCTTCCTCCGTGCTGTGGAGGACACTATATGTACTCCCCTTTATCTACGTCTCTGCATCTCTGGACCTGCCTGCTGTCCTTGGGAAGGCATCCTGTCTTGTCACTGCTCCTGCTTTCGTCATGCAACCTCCGGAGTCGTGGAAAGGCTTGATTCTGTTTAAATAGCCGGTAAGGATATGAACTGAATTATTCGTTATTGACGTTACTGACGCGGGTCATTGTATCCTCCGGCTGCAGACCCCTTTGTGATCCAGAGCAGTTGATTGACAGCCGTGTGTGTTTAAGTGCCAGTGCTACCACCCATATAGTTCGCGTTCAACCACTTTTGATGTTAGATCAATCGTGATCTGTGATTGCGAGTCATTCATAGTTATGTAGTTAATATTTTTGGGTAATTGTATGATCTAGGATTAAGGTCCTTTCCCCTTTCATTATCATCTTCTAAACATTTTTTTCAGGGCTTTCTAGAATAGGTTGTTGTCCTTCCTCTCCTAATTACTGCTTTCTTGTTCTACCGTATGAATGAGGGGTATTTTCAGGTAAAGTTTTTCTTGTACACCATAATCCGTTTTTTTTTCTTTTTTGGTTTTTCATTTGTGGGTTTTTAACCTAAGATTTATTAGTAATAAATACTCAAGTTTTGTCAGCATTTTCGTTATCCTCTTTGAGTGTTATTGCTGATTTTTCACTGTTTGGAGATCTTGCCCCTTGGCTTTAAATGCTAAACTTTTGCGGGCAATGATCGTAAAAAGAAACGTCTGCCTCCTGCCACTTACAATTCTTGAATAGCTGAGAGTAATGTTCATAATATATATATATATATATATATATATATATATATATATATATATATATATATATATATATATATATATATATACAATATATATATATATATATATATATATATTATTACGTACGAAAGACTGACGAACGAACGTTTGCTACAGCAATATTATATGCAATAGACAATGTCAGGAAGAAAAAATCCAAAATACCCCCAAAACAAAAAGTCCACGTGACAAAAGAAAAATATTAATTGCTGCCCCAGTTCTCTTCTACCATAATAAAAAATAAGTCCCTGCTACGAGAGATTTCACTCCCAGGATTGAAAACTACCAATGAAAAATAGAGAATTTTGAAATTAAAGGACAATATGATTTGGAATGAAATGTCAGCGTCATCTTGCATAATAAAGTAGATTTCGACACGTGGAATTATCAACAAATTTAAAACAATTTCTATCTAGAATTTTTTTTATTTCTTGTTTTTTTCTTTTATGTGGCAGTGAGAGGGGCCCTTGCCTTTATTTACTTTTGTATTTTCAGTACTAACCGTAATAAGAAAAAAGGGTTACTGATGAACTGTGGTTCACAGGACGAAGCAGAATCATAACACAGACAATTATTAAATTTAATATAAGTTAAAAGGGAATCGAGATAAGGAGGTCAAGAAGGTCTTTCTGGATGGGGTTTGTAAAACAAACGCTTCAGTTAAGTTATACATCAATCGTTAAGATATAAATAAATCCAAAAACAAAAATCTCCAAATGAAAAGAAACAGAGATTTTGAGAGTTTTTGTTATTTTCGTTACCTAATGAATCAGGATCGAAAGCCCACATCTCATAAATGGGCCAATTAAAAATGTTTGTTTCTTTTTCTATGAGTTCTTGCATAACCTTTTGTTTGGTACTGAATTACTTCTTGGGGGTAACGTGTGCTCCTTGATAAGAAGGATAAGAGTTAGTGATTCATAGCAAGCGTTATTTATATGCTGATCCTCTATGAAACAAACATTATTGTTTTTGTGACCAAAAAAGCGACAATAAAAATAACTCTCGGTAACTCAATCCACATTAGATGAGATCCTAAAGATGAAAATAAACTTGGCAGCAGACATTTAGGGGCTCGGGTTGCGAGTTAGAACACGGTTTATCAAAACTTAATTTTTAAGATATCAATATTCTACCCCACGAAGCTTTTAAACAAAACTGATATACTCGTATCCGGAAAATAACCCTCCTGATGGATACAATTTTTTTCAGTATATTAAAACTTTCGTTAGAGGGGGCGGTAACTTTTCATGTTTAAAAAGTAGGCCGTTATTTAGGCCCTAAATTTTTGTTTTTTTCGTATCTCTTAATTATCCCTACCTTGAAAAAACAAAGGGAAAAGTTATAGCCGCTGGAGATTTTTTTTTAATTCAGCCATTACAGCCGGTATTTTTGTCTATTTTCGACAGTTTAATAAACGGTATAATTATTATTTGATCATGCGGAAACATATCAAAGTTATATACTCATTAATAAAAATAAAAAACAACAATTATAAGCCGCCAAAATATTAAACAAGAAAAACTGACTGAAAATGTTGGAATCAAATCATATTGCAAGGGGTTGTATATTATAAATAATAAAGTTTGGTGTTTGCCTTTATAATAATAGGGCCTTAAGGAGTTCAAGAAAACCTAATCGAAAACCAACAATAGTAAACCTTATAAAAAAAAAATTTTCTTTCATGTAATAATAATTATTGGACCATTTTTTCGAAAGGATGAGGGTATCACATCAATTTCCTATTTAACTCAATATTAGTGTTCTGGATTGTCCTATGAAAACCTCTAATTCTTTTAAAAGAATAGCTTATGGCTGTTTTAAACTCTATGGTTTTATGTGGTGGCTTGTGCATGAAATCATTAGTGCGGTTCCCCCTTTAAACAATCCAAGACAGCTTTAAGTCCCTTCGGTCGAAATATCCTGCTCAGTGCAAATAGAACAGGGGCCTCGTGTGGAAACAAGGAATGACATAGCAGGAGAGTAGGTGGATTTAATTAATAACCACAATAACTTGAAAAAAGTTACAAATTAATACCAGTGCACATAAGCTAGTATTTATTGCAGGAGAAACATGTAATTTATCTTGGTGCATTTCCCCCCCTCTCCTCTGCTCTTCTCTGTATGTATGGTTCTGTATAATATATATAATATATTCTATTTATATATATATATATATTATATCTATATATAATATTATATATCTATATATATATTATATATAATAGATATATATATAATTATAATATATTATATATAATATTATTTATAATATATTATGTATGTCATTGATGTATGTTATATCTAATAATGTAATATTATTATTTATATATATATTATCTATATGTATGTCATATATAGTATACATATATATGATATATATATATATGATAAAAAATTGTTTAAAAGTTAATATTTAGTGTAACATACATATATATATATATGAATAGTTATATATATATAACATATGTATGTCTATCTAAATGTATCTTACTATCATATTATTATATATATATATATATCGAAATAGTATCTATCTCTCTATTATTATATAGATAATATCCTATGATACTATCGTATATTATCTAGATTTATACTCTCCTAACATAGTCTGTCTATCTATAATATATATATATCTATATATTCTTATAATATATTATATATACTTATAATATACTTATCGTATATACATATTAGATTATACCTAACATTATGAATAATATATTATTATATAAATATATATCTATCATAATATACCATACAATAATATATATATCTACCATATGTATATCGATATATATATCATATAATATAATCTCTAATATCTATCTATTACTCTTAATCTATATATTATAACTATATACTATATATATATATATATATATATATATTATATATATATATATATAATATTATCAATACAGAGGATAGCGAAGGGGGGGAAGGGGGGGGAATTGCCAAGATTAAACATTGTTCTCTGCATAATTAACTCAGTTAATGTCGCACTGGTATAAGATTTGTACTTTTTTCCAGTAATTGTGGTTATTTAATTAAATTCTCTACTGTTCCTCTGTGGTCAATCCTTGTCATTCCCTTGCCACCCCTTGCATGACCCCTTCCTATCAGGGCTTTATGATTAGTAGTAATGCAATTGGTACTAATATTCCCACATAAAAAAAAGTCAGAGAAAGTTCGTTTACAGGGTGGCTGTAAGTTATTCCCCTTTTGTTTATGCCCCCACCAGGTGGTGCCTGCTATTAAACCTATATTTCTGAATTTAATCATTATAGGCAAAACTAATAAGAAGGTTGTATTGGGAGGGGGAGGGGGCCATAGAGGGTCCTTCAGGGCCCCAAACACGTTCTTAGAGTCAATTTATAAATTAATGCTAATTGCTGTCAGTAACCCATGCTGTAAATTTGCAAAACCAAAATCAGCCCCGAAAGCGAGAAAGGTTTATCTTTAAGGGGGTTCCCCCAGTGCCCCGCCAAACGGCTTGATAACTATTTTTGAAGTCATGCAGTTAGCACCAATTAGCTTGTATGTTTGTTTAAAAAAATTTGAACCCAAAATCGGCCCAAAAATAAAACTAAGTTTTACATTCTTGGGGTGGGTAGAAGTTTAATTAACTTTTTAAATGGGGAAGGCCGGTTTATAATGTGGTTTTTAAGAATCTAACTTACCCTATGTTCGAACCCTATGTTCGCTTACCTCTGTTCCAAATTTCTTTGCTGATCTGATTGAATGGTTGTAGACGGCTCCCATTTAGAAAAATCAAAATAATAAAAACAGGCCGTGTTTCTTTCCCGTGAGGTTAAAGACGAAGACTAGCCCTGGGAACTAAAGATATACATTTAAAGATTTCTAACCAAAAAAATAAAAATAAAGAAATATCAACACTAATAAAAATAAAAATACACAAATATAATGGAAATCTTAAAAATCATTTGGTGGTTTCTGTGGTTTTCACATGCTAGCCAAAACTTGTTTATTAGAATTATACATTATATCTTAACCCCACTATTTTGAATCAAACAATCATCGACTCACTTCGGACAAGACTTTTACCACCTAAATGTCTTTGATGACATCTATTCTATTCATCTGGTCATCCGATTTCAACTTCTTTTAAATAATCATTTGTTTTCCTCCTTCTCCTCTCTATTCCACGTTTATTCCATGCAACATCTCATTATCGTTATGTGCTTTTGTTCCTCAGTTTTATTTCCATTCGATTGCACTCTCTCACTTATCGCTATTTCTTCCCTGGCTATTCTAGGTTCTCTTGTGGCTGGTTCTCTCTCCTTCCTCCTTTCATTTCCCTGTGGCTGTTTAACTATTTCTTATCAAAGATCTCGCCATCTCAATTACGGGAAAATTCCCCCTTCCCCTTCGCTCCCATTTCATTGTTTTTGTGTCTTCAACCTTTTTCCTTTCCGTCTTTCCATTACGGTCCATCGTTCGCCCACTGGATCATTTTCTGAGATGAACTTCCAGTCCCAGTTGCAACAATTATTTAGTCATAATTTTTCTCCATAGAGTGAATTAAATATTTAAAGGAAACTGGTAGCTCGATGTAGGTAATATGAATCACGGTGAATGTGATAAAAACAATTCATTTATAAAATATAAAAGTATACATAGCTGACCAACCACAGTTGTGCTTAGGAAAAACTCCTGAACGACAACCGATAAAACTCTCTCCTCTCTTCTCTCCTCTCTCCGTACCTCTCTCTCCTCTCCCTTCGTACTCTCTCTCTCTCTCTCTTCTCTCCCTTGTCCTGGTAGAATAGTTGCATCATTACCATTGCCCCAGGCATTTTTGACATTTTATGTTTCATCGCTTCTCCATCCTATCCTCTATTTGGGCTGAAACTTTGCACTTGAAGAGCAAACGGGAGTGTCTCGGTTTCACCCCAACGATCCTCAAAAACTATGGATTTTGACACTAATATCTGTCATTTTTTGTTTTTCTTTTTAGTTTCTTTTACCCCTCCCCTCACCCCCCCCATCCCTTCTTATCAAGGCTGAACATGGACCCTTAGAGGCATTGGAGCATCACTATTCCATCTCAGCGACCTTTGAAAAACTATAAATTAAATGCTAAATATATGTTCCATTTTGGTTATTTTTACACTTCATTCCCTTCCCACTCCTTCTCATACCCTCATTCCTGCTGGGGCTGAACGTTGGGACTTGAAAGGCCCGGCTGGGAGTGTCTTCTACTGCAAACTTCAGCAACATCAAATATTGGATTTAGACCCTAAACCATTAGACACTAACATCTTTGTCATTTTCGTCTACCTTTTACATGTCACTTCAATTGTCCACCCTAATTCATTCACCACCCCGTTTTCTTCGGCCCCTTTTTACCGGGGCTAAACTTTAGGACTTAAATGACAATCGTAAGTTGTCACTTGGTCACCACAGCCTCGAAAACTATGGATTGTAAGAACTAATATCTGTTGTTTTTGGATTTTTTTCTGTTTGGTCGCTAATTTTTATGTTTCCGCCCTTTCCCACAACCCCCCTTTGGTTGCCAGATTGATGTCTTACCCCCAACGTAGTATTCTTTCCCTGATACTAAATTATATGTTAAATACCAACTTTTGCTTGCAATTGCTCAATGGCATTTGTTCAAATGTAGTAAGTGGCCAACAAACCCCAACACACACATACATAATCCTATTTATATGTTTATACTAATCAATTTACATATGTGAGCCTATATAGATATAATATATAATAATATAATACTAATAATCATATTACATATACATATACAATCTAATTATATAGATATATATAATATATATATATATTGTGTGTTTGTGTGTGTGGTGTGGCTTGTGTGATGTATGCACCACGTGTATTCTATAATAATAATTAATCTAAATAAATATAATTTTATAATAATATATATATATAATATTATATGAATAAACGTTGTAGTCACGAAGTATATAAAACGTGATGCTATGTATAAAATAAACGGTTTTTTGTTAATTATATATAATATTATCTATATTCTATATATATAATATATAAGATAATGCTATATTATAATATATAATATATAATATATATGTCGTACTGGGGTGCGTGGTGTGTGTGTGTTTGTGTGGTGTGTGTGTGTGTGTAAAAGGCGAGAGAGAGAGAAGAGAGGAAGAGAGAGATGGAGAGTAGGAGAGCGAGAAATAAAGGCATCTCTTATTAAATCACTGCTAACCATTTATGATCTCGTTCAAAACCATTGCCTTTCAAACAGTCCTCTAAGATTGAATCTACCTGAAATTTCCTTCCACCTTCCAAGGATCGTTCTGGATCTAAAATGCGTCCCATAATGACTTCACAGGAGGACAAATCGTAACAGCGAAGCATAATAATCAGGATCATCTCCTCTTGTCCATTTATGGACGGGGAAGAAATATGAAAGGAGTAACTGAATAGCTAGAGGCGAAGAAGATTGAAGAAAAACATTTTCCTTTTGACATTTAGATGACTGCGGAAGGTTTCGTCCTCCCACACGTTTCGAAAAAAACGGTTTGATACTAAATTGGAAGGATAGAAGTTGGAGAAAGAATTGATTTCTTTTATGGCCTTATACTGGCGTCAGGGGGAGGGATTGAAAAATGAAGAGGAAATGAGAATACTGTAACCCAATTCACTTAGAATTAACGCAAAAGTGAGTTTTCGGTGAGAGCTAAGATGTTTGTTTTTTGAAGATTCCGTTACTCTATGAACTATTTTTTTCTTTAAACGAAATTGCTGTCATTCTCCAATATTTAAACGGAGGAAAATCGACTTGAATTACGCTTATAGTAACTCATCCTAACGGAACACGCCAGTTTTGATTGGTTGTAAAGGACAGTGTATTCTATACTGACTTTGATTGTAATAAAAGTTTTCTGTAGCTTACTTTTTCAGTCCCTCTTCTTTTTTAGTTGCACTACTGATGGGAGATTTGTGAAATTATAAAACTTACTGAATTGAACTTCTTTTAACACAGCTGGATTCTGAAGGCGAAGATTCCGAGGCGTTTTTTTATTGCAGGAAAATTAAACTTTACGTCTTGTTCGTATTTTTCTTTCTTTGTATCTTATTCTCAATGGATATTGTCTTATTCAGTTTTACCATTTTTTCCTAATTACTCATTATGTTAACTCATTCATGTGTTGTAACGTACACCAGGACACATTAGACTGGTAAGAGGAAATTACTTGAACTTTCAAGTGGCACAGGACAAACTGTCTACTCCAATAAATAGAGCTGTTTGTTTTTTGTGGTTCGGGAACAGACAGCCCAAGACAGACCAGACAATCAGAGACACCGACAACATCCCCCGACCGCAAGACCCAACAGGAAAAGTCAATGTCAAACAGGACAGGTCCTTGGGGACTTCCAACTGAATCCAGACCTGACCAGACAGGATTCAAAGGCCCCTACTTGTTCAATGAACCCCTACCAAAGGGGTCCTATCGTACCTGAGTTTACGGGGACCTTCATAATTATTTTGTCTTTCAAAAAAAGGACTCTGGTACTCTCTCTCTCTCTCCTCTCCCCCCTACTCCTCTCTTCTTCTCTCGTCGTCTCTCTCATCCTCTCTCTGGTAAGAGGCTGCAAATTTGGTGTGCTGCGAATTATTCCACCCTCCAATCATAATTAAACAATACCGCAAATTGCACCCCTCTAGCCTCAGTAGTTTTTATTTTATTGTACAGGTTAAAAGTTAACTATGATCGTACGGTTCTGGCAACCGCTTATAGATGCCAACAACACAGGCCACCCCCACCCAGCCGTTGGGGACTTGAAAGTTTTCAACACGAATTATACGTTGGAGGAGAAGAAGTTTCCGGCCTATTTTTTACGGTTGTTTATTTTGTGCTTAAATAACTTTCTTTAGCATTCGAGGTGAAATTTGGCGCTTGTGTGTTTTGTGAGTGTTGTTAATCAAATGAGCGCAAGCATATCGTGACGATTCTGCATTCCATCTGATGATGATTGATTGAAATACATACTTGGATAGCGAGTGGAAACAGAAATTAACCTCAAAAGAATCCCAGTCCATCAAAGATTTAGACCGTTTTATTGTGGTTTTGTCTGGAAAAAGAAAATATTTATTTTACAAAGTGACCAGCGATCTATCGAAACGGGTATAATTTTTAATTAATCCACATATTAATCCGAGTTAAAAAAAAAAATAAGAATATTCTTTTCATACAGATAATTCAAAATGGAAGAAAAAATTTCCCAAGTGAAAACTTTAGGGTGGGTTATTTCTGTGTCAATCTAGGTTTCTATCTCAGGAAAAATTCCAGGGAGACAAAGAGAGAACTTCACCCCAAAAGCGGCTACCAACTTATTACCCCAGAAAAATGTCCCGTGAGAAAAATTGCCATGAAAGGTAAATGAAATTATTATTATTACTTATTATTATTATTGATTATTATTTTTCTTATTATTATTATTAATTATTGATTATTAGTTATTAATTAAGTATTATTATTCTTATTGCAATGCAATTTACGATCATGGTGCATTGATAGGGACGAGTGCCGTATGTATCAACATACTGAAATACCGGTGGGTAATCGTTGACCTACCATAATTCGTTTAACATATAACATCTAATAATTTTTGAAAAGTTAAAAAAATCTTGATTAAAGTGTTACTGAGGGGCAAGCTCTTCAACAGATGATATTGACATAGCGCAGGATTCCTCAGTTTCAGTTCAAAGCCACCAAATGAAAATAAACCAAAATGCCCAGAATAAACGGTACAGGACTACGAAATAATAAGACCAGCAAGCAAAGGGATGAGAGAGAGAGAGATCGAACGAGAATGCCGAGGGAGAGATTCGATGCGAGAGATTCTATAGAGAGACAGAGAGAGCAGTCGTCCCCAATCCAATCCCAATACGACCCAAACCAAACATATTTTCGACAATCTGAAAGTTCCTCTCGATGAAACTCCTTCAAACTGTTGAGCTTTTAACCCTAGTTTAAAAGACTACTTAATTAATTACTGTCTTTGTGTTCGAGCTAACTAATAGGAGAGAGAGAGAGAAGAAGAGGAGAGGAGGAGAGAAGAGGAGAGAGAGGATAGAGACCACCATGTGGTTTTTCAGGAGGAGGCCACTGAATTTTTTACTGGATGCCTTATCAGAACCTTTGTGTTTGCAGAGAATAAACGATAGAGAATCAGTTTGATATGCAGTTAAACGCGACCAAGCTTTATAGGGTCTTTATTACTTGACTAAAAGTTTTTAGCAAAGCAAGTTGAGTATTTTTGACTATTCAATTCTTCAGAGAAACCAGGTAGGGCTTACGGTAAATAAAGCCTGATACTTCTCATCCCCAATGAGATACGAAAGAAAAAAATGTCTTAAATTCCTGCGATGTTTCAATGAAACACTGGCAATTAAAAGGAAACCTGAACATAGTATTAAATTCTTAAGACGTAATATAAATGTTTTAAATTAAAGTGCAGGGTGTGCCACGAATTCCGTTTTCTCGTTTCTGCATGAAAGCTTGAGAGTGACCCTTCTAAAGTAAAACACTACTAGACCAAAAATGTTGGTAAAGTTACTGCCAAAAATAGGAAGAGACAATGGAATTTTTGAAATGAAAGGTTTAGAAAAATAAACCAAACCAAAAGAACGGCGTCGAAACAGTAAACCCGTAAAAATAAAATTAAAATTAAAATGAACAGTCAAAAACATTCCTTTTCTACCAATAATGTTTTTTAGGGTAAACGGAGAAGTTTGCCACACCATGTAATACTCATAAGTTATTTATTGATCACATTATGAAAAATGTTTTGTATTAGCTTGTGTTGGCTGAGTCAAAATAATGTCCTTTGTACGTTATTGTAATGATAAATGCTTATAAACTATTCATATGGGCAAATTAAAACATTGAGAAATACTTTTTGCCATAAATGGTTTGATATTTCTTAAAATTTTTATAATGAGCATTTTATGAAAGGTCCGCCATGATTTTCTCTAATTGCCATAGTGGGTGATCTGTGTTTTTTAAAAATCCATGTGTGTATTTAAATGGCATAATATAATATTGTTATATATTATATTTTAAAAAGTATATATCATAATATATATATTAACATATATATAATATATTTATCCATACAATAGACTCACATACATTACATATATATATATATAATATATTATTATAGATAGATATATAATATATATAATAATAATGTGCCATTTTAGAATTTGTATGTTGTATTTAAATGGCCATAATTGGGATGTGTATATAATTATATTTATATATTCCATATATACATTATAATAATATATATTAACCAATATTTTAGATTTAAATTCTCTCCTATATAAATCTATAACTTATATATGAATGTAATTTTTATTTTATACTAAATAAATTTCTTTCTAATGTGTGTATGCCGTGTATAAAGGTGTATGTGTCCCTCTCATCAATGGGTGTATATTTTTAAATGCTATCGTAAAAATTAGATAGGGTTTTGTACACTACCAAGCTGAATAACATATTATTTGGTGCCGGAAGTTATGTATGGTGCTTAAGCGGAGACAAGAAGAGAATAAAAAAAAAAAAGGGAGAAAAAAAAGCGAAACTGCATCCATCACATGAAAAAAAAAACAACTCAGTTTCAAATAGACAGGTTTGACCTACGTATGGTTGAGACCGCCTCACATCTGTCGAAGCTCTGAAGCCACCAAGCGTTGTTTGCAAAGTGAACTCTAACACCCACTGATAAAATGGAACCGTAAAAAAAAAAAAAAAAAAAAAAAAAACAAAAAAAAAAAAAAAATACAGGACGTTCAAAGGACAAAACGATTCTTCTGAAGTGGAAGTGGGTTTGGAAATATGAAAACAGACCAGATGTTCGCCACCGCTGCACAAATTCCTTCCTAACTTCACAGAATGACCTCCCCGTCAAAGGCTTTGATGGCCTCAGCTATTATTTATATAATATATATATATATATTATATATATTATAATATATTATTATATATATATCTATATATATATATATATTATATAAAACACTTGATAGGAGTCAAAAAATCCTTACCTGATGTCCTGGTGGGATAAAGGCTTTAATGTATTATTTACCTGAAAAAAATAATGCAAAAAAAGAATATCTGTTACAAGTGTTTACTTTCGTTCATGTTTTTTGTTTACCGAAAGCTAGGTTCCAATCGATCCCCCACGGTAAGGTAAATATATATATATACTAATATATATATATTATATATAAATATATATATATTTTTTATTTTTAATATTAATGTATATTGATAAATAATTATATATATATATATATATATAATATAATAATCTATTAATATATATATAGTATATATATATATAATTATATATATTATTCTATGTTATAATTTATATGGTAATTAATATATATAATATACCTTGTAAATCGATTGAACCTAGTTTTGTCGGTAAACAAACATGAACAAGGAACAAACACTTGTAACAGATATTCTTTTTTTTCCGCATTATATAATTATTACATATAGATTAAAACTAAATAAATAATATTAATATAAATATCTATATTAATATATATTAGCCTATATATTAAGATATATATATATATATATATATCATACTGTATATCTATATAATATATATATTATATATATATATATATATTAATATATCTATATATACTTGTTCTGACCAACATGGTACTAGCCGGAAATAATCTGGTATTATGATGGATAAAACTCTCTTCTCTTCTCTCTCTCGTCTCTCTTCTCTCTCTCTCCTCTCCTCTCTCTCTCTCTCTCATTCCTCTTAAGACAGGTGCTTGTCTCTCACCCCCTCCCCCATACCCCTTTCTTAATTTGGGGCTGAAACTCCAGACTTAAAGGGCTCAGCAGCATCACTATTTCATCTCCAGCAACCTCCGAAAAAAAACTATGGAATAAGACACCAATATTCTGTTGTTTTCAGTTTATTTTTGACATTTTCCCCTTCACACTACCCTTTTGGTTTGCCGTGTTTGTTAATGTTTAAACCTCCACTGTTTTCATTGTCGCAGTTGGTTAAGTCCAGGTTATAACCAAGTTTGGACTGAAATTGCTCAATGCATTTCAAAGTGTATGTGAGGACAACACATACATACATCCATTTATATATATATATATATATATATAATATATAATATTATTAATTCTATATTATTATATATATTAATTATTATTCTATATATATATTATATATATATATGTATATATAATATATATATATTGTGGTGGTTGTGTGGGTGTGTGTCTGTGTGTATGTGTGTAAAAACTGACAGATAACATGACCGGAAAGGTAAAACTAGTTGATGATTCTCGTAATCCTTGATAAGCAGAGTAAAATAATTAGCTCCAAAGGAAAACAGTCATATCAATCTTGTGAAGAAAAAAAAAAGTTTTTTGACCTAAATAAAATTGAAATGTAAACTCCACCCTCCCCACCACAAAAATATTCTTTTTTATTTTTATTCGCAACAATCGGCTAAATAAAAAAATTTTCAAGTTAAAATATAGATTTACGGAAAAAAAGAAAAAAAACCTTGATCAAATATGAAGCAAATATGAAATCCCGGGGTGAATATTGTTGTCGCAAAAAAACATGAGTAAGCAAGGAATCCTGATTTGTGTGTGAGTTGGCATCAGAGCTTCCGCCAATGAACGAGTACCTTTCGCTGATATTTAAATAATCAAAGGGGGTTTTCCCCTCATCTCTAAAAAAGACATATACGAAAAAGCAAAGGGCACAGAAACTATTTTTATCTATGCTAAACGGTACTTTACATAATGAGGATTACTGAAAAAATAACTAAAGAACGTCTGCAACCCTAAATAATCACGGGAACACCAAGGAAACACGTGTGTGTTAGGACTATATTTATGAGTAAGAATATAGACCGCATCGGTTCTAATCGTGAAAACATTTGTATCAGAGAGAGATTGTCTAAAAGTAAAGCCATTTACTTGGTTACTACAAGGGGGAACAAAAAACAAGATAATTCTGAGAACAAAGTATCACCAAAAAAATCAAAAAAATAAAGAAGTTTATTATGGATAGAAAAAAAAACGTAGCCGTTTTTTGCGTAAAAAGAATCCCATTTTGGGGTTTCTGGATGCAAAAATGGCTAAAGGCAATGCTATGGGGCCACTAAAATTAACCCAAAAAATAACCAATCGTAACGTAACTTATGGGGTGTTTACCTGGTTACAGTTTTGCCGTATTCGTTATGGATGGGGCGTTGGGAGGTATTGTCTTTGTCTTAGAAAGTCGTAATGTGATTCATTTCCTTTGTCTGTTATTAATCAGTTGCTCAGGTTAGTGTTTGAGCAAAGAATTTTTTTTGTTCTGAATGCGTTTTCTTTTACAACAAGGAAAATATAGATGTTAGAATGTGGGAAGTGGCTTGGAGTCTCTAACGAAAAAATAAAAGAAAAAAACATTCAGCACTCTTTGATAATCAGAAAACATCTTTCACCTGAACCAGTTTATAAAATCAGTCATCTGAAGATAAATAAATATCCTGCAAACGGTTGATCAAAAATTTGTTTCACCAGAACAGGACCAAGCTGTAATAAAGTTAACGAATTTTTATAAATAACATCAAGTAATCCATTCAATAAAGCACCGTAAATATGTACAGTGATTTCCACCAACAAAAAAACAAAACAACAAATAAAAGAAATCCAGTACAATACATTGCCCTTTTATGTGTGACTGGGGGCAGCCCTGATGACCCGCAGCTGTTGATTAACCTTCCGAGTTCATAATTCCAGCGGTGAACTTCGGCTCCTTCCTGTTCTTGCCAAAACCCGGAACCCGGTGCACAACTCGGGCGCAAAATCTTTGTAATAAAGTTTTTTTTCTTTTTTATTATTATATATAATTACTATATAGATATATATTATAAATATATAAGTCCAAGGAGTTTAAAAACAGCTATTTATTTCTGGTCAATAACACAGTTCAAAATTTATAGGCATCGTAATATGATATCAAAATATTTTTTGGGGGGTTTTGGGGAGGGGAGGGGGTTTGTTAGGTACAGCTATTTTGATACCTGGCGTTCTCTGGCAGGACGTTACAAACGACCTCTGCTCCTGGTGGGGAACGTAAAATGGGCCCAGAGATGCCTCCTTGGGAGGGCATCTAGGGATGGGCTTGCACTGAACCATTGTTTTCTTGGGGGTTATCGTTGGGTGGTTAGTTTTTTAAAAGTACCATTTGCTACCTGCAATCCAGTGAATGGTAGGAGAACTTGAGTTGGTCCCTGGTAATCTAGACTGGCTTTGCTTGGCTGGTAAGGGCCCACCTCTTTTTGTAGCCCATCATTCTCAGTTGGGGTTTCCTGCTGTTTGTATTGAATTTCAATTCACTGCGTCCATTAGCCAGGTTCCATTGCCATTTCGTATAACATGCTAAAAAGTTGCCAATGGATATTTGTGATACGAGAGACGCCGTTCTAAACGCAGTCTCAGGTGCAACTAAAATAAGTGGTGCCTAGGGGACGGCATAAATTCCACTCTAGGAAAAAACAGAACGTTTATACAACTTTCATTGGTCTTGGCTGGCTCCCTTTATCAGCCAGGACGTTTAAGTTTGCCATCATTTTCTTTTAACCCTTTTCGAAGGACAACATCCCAGAAAAGATCCTCGAAGCCCTAAGTTTCCTATAGGCCTTTCTCCCTCACGCAAAAGATGGCGGGATCTCCCATTTTCCTTGGGAGACCGCCCCCGCCCCGCCCCCAAATACTTTCCCTTCCTCATAAGTTTTTCACTTTTCTCTCAATCCCCAGAAACCGGGTTCGTTTATTTGGCAGCTGATTTTCTTTGTTTCCTCTACAAATTTGAAAATGTAACAAGAAATTTCACCGGGGGGGGGGGGGGGTGGAACTAGGTGACATTTCATATGAAGTTGTTTAAGGCGAAGTTCTTTAACTTCATGGTAACGAGAGTCCAGAAAGTAATTATTAAACTAATGGAGGCAGTTGATCGAAACATACCCTGCCTGAAGCCATTTGCATTTAAAACTTTAAAAAATTAAACCGCCACTTTAATTATTTTACCCACAAACCGGGAAAGCTAAACAGAATGAAACTTCAGTGCAATAAAATAAAAAATAAAAAAAAGTACAAAAATGATCATCCCAAACGCTACGACGGTAAGCTAAAAAGTCATACCACACCCCATTAACATAGAATTCCACAACAAATCCATATTTCAATTAAACATAAGTTACCAACAAAGCTCAAGTAACTCTTCGTTGTTCAGGAAGCCACTTCACTCGAAAATAACAGCAGTCAAAGTACAATAGAAACGGTCAAACATTCCTCGACGAAGATCTCGTAAAACGCTATTTTATAACCGGAGGAGGGCGAAAAGAGCATCGGAGGCTGCTCTTCCTTTTGTATTTTGATCTGTTCGAGTGAATGTTTTGTTTTAAAGTTGTGGTAAGAATCGTTCCTTCTTTTTGGGGTGGGATCGAAAGAAAAAGTCGTTTTAAGGTCTGTTTTTTGATCCTCCGTCTTCTACTTCATCCTCGTTTTTCCCTCGCGCCTCCCCATGGAAATTCCGGTGTTGTGTGTGTGGTGTTTGTGAGAGAGAGAAGAGAGAGAGAGAGAGAGAGAGAGAGATAGAGCGGAGAGAGAAGAGAGAGAGAGAGAAGAAAAGTGGACAGTGTCTCCCACTATACGGACTGGCTTTCATATGAAGAGTTCAACAGCTGCCTTGGAGATTAGGAGGGAACTAGAGAAGAAGAAAGAAAGTGATATTTTAACTGGAAAAGTTTACTTAAGAAATTAATTAGAGAGAGAGAGAGACGAGAGAGAGAGAGGACGAGACGATCAAGCTGGGAGAGAGGAGGAGAGACGATGAGAGAGAGGGAGGTTAACAAGTTACAAGGAGTTAACAACGGATTAATAGTGTCCAAAGACTTTTTGTTCTTAGTACATCCGAGGATACATCTTGTAGCTCACTTAATCTCTAGGAGCAGCTTTTACTTGTTCCATTCACAGTGTCCTAATGCTTTTGACTAGCTTTTCTTTTGAAACGTCTTCCACGCTGTTGCTGTTTCTACAAACTTCCTTTTCTGGTGGGTAGTTTAGTTCCATGTGTCCACAAATATTTCTTGTATTGTAAAACGAAGTTCCCTCAGTGGGATGTGTTGTATCTCTCCACTTCTAGTTTCCATCCATTATTTCTTGTCTGGTTACCGTTTAACGTAAATAGGTTTACCTGGTCTACTTTTGTTATGGCCTTTGGAACATTTTAAATATTTTCTATTAGTTTGTCCTCGCAATCGTTCCGTGATTCCTAAAGCCAAATAATTGGTCCGAAATCTCTCTAGTCGTCTTTCGGTAACCTATTTGTCCTGATTGGATGGAACTTAAGCTTTGTGGCTATTGCTTGTACCCTTCTAATAATATTTATGTCTTGTTTTAGTTGTTGGTGACCAAAAACTGTACTGGATACTCAGGATGAGGTCTAATATTGATGTGTAGAGCTGCAGCACGTTTTCCTTGTTCTGTATTTGAACTGCCTCTATGTATCCCACTAGTGTCTGTTGCATTCATTTCAGCTTTTTATGCACTGTTTTTGTGGATTTTAAGTCCTTGGTAATAATGACTCCAAGGTCCTGCCATTCCCAAGCAGCATGTAGCTGGCATGAGGGTTGTTTGTTCTTATTTGTAACACTTTACATTTATCCACGTTAAAAGGCATTTGCCATTTTTTTTTACCACTCCTCCTATCTCATTAGGTCATTTCTTAAACTTTCAAGTGCATCTGGGTCTCTGCTGCATTTACACCTTACTTTTGGTGTCATCTGCAAATTTTGCTATCTGCTACTTTAGCTTACATCAATGTTATTAATGTAAATCAAAAAACAAGAGAGGGCCAAGGACAGAACCCTGAGGAACTCCGCTTGTTACATCTGCCCATTCTGATTCTTCACTATTTATTACGACTCTCTGTTTTCAGTAAGTTAGCCAGTCTTTGATCCAGTCTGCTATTTCTCCTACAATTCCTGAAGCTCTTAACTTTTATCATTAGTTTCTTGTGTGCAACTTTGTCAAAGCCTTTTGGAAATCTAAGTAGAGTATATCTATTGCTCTACTACTGTCGTAAATGCCAAGAATGTTATGAAAAAACTCCAAGAGGTTTGATAGGCAGGATCTGTTTTGTCTGAAGAAAGAGCAGTTAATATGAACTGGAAATGTTACTCAAGACTGTTTATTTCAATGAGAGAGAGAGAAGAGAGAGAGAGAGAGAGAGAGAGAGAGAGAGAGAGAGAGAGAGAGAGAGAGGCGGCCGGAAATATTGTCTCCATTCATCGCAGAACAAAGGAAGGAAGGGGGGGCCCTTTATAGGGGGAGCAAAGTGGCTTCTATTGGACGATCTTCTCGGTCATAAAAATAGGAAAAAAAATATCCGAGAGTCCGATTGCTTTCCTTAATTTGCTTCGTAATTCTCGGGGATTACACGTTAGAATTTCTGTAAAACACTGAATTAGCTTTGTGGTCTCAACAATGATTACCCTCTGTACTTTTGGGTAGAGACTTGAATGAAAATTGAAATTTTTATTTATATCGCCTGATCTAATGATGATTTTTTCTTTGAGATCGAAACTATGACTTCGTTTTGGAATAATTACTAATCATTCTGTCATTGTTCTAGTTTGCATTGTAATTCCATGTACCAAAATTAAAATTATTATACGACTCTACTTACTAAATATTCACCTGATTACGTAACTTGTTACAGTGAGTCCATATTACCATGAGACCTCAATATTTGCATAAATCCAAAGTAAAAGTGTAACCTTCAAATTTGCTTAGAAAGAGTCTTACCAACTTTTTATTATCTTTAACCTGCTATAAACAGATATGCAAACAGCATTTTTAAATAGACAAAAATAGTATTATATTAAATTAGAATTCAGGTTATCATTTTACAAACGGGATAAAAAACGAAATATAAGAAACATTAAATTTAAAATTTTTAAAAAGTTTTTAAAAATAATAAAAATGAAAGGAAGACGAGAAATGCTTCACCAACCGTGGCAGAAAAAGAAGAAGAAGAAGAAGGAGAAGAAGAAGGGAAAACGGAAAACAAAACAAAGAAAGAGAAGGGGCGCTCGTCAAGCCAGCTAATGACTGCGTGAAGTAATTAGGAAAAACATCAGCAGTTCTTCGCAAAGTTCCTGAAATTTCTTGTTCTTGGCCCAATTTTTCTTTCGGTTGTAACTGATGCTGATAATTTGCTTGTCACTCTCTATTTGTTATGGTGCTTTAAATACATACATACATTAAATATATATCTATATATATATATATATAATATATATATATATATATATATAGCTATAGATATATATATATATATATTATATATATATATATATATATATCTATATATATATATATATATATATATATATATATATATATATATATATATATATTTACCGTGATTTACATAAAAACATTAAGCTACAAATCTCGTTTAATATCCAAAACGCGCTTCTTCGGATTACCGCCGTTGACTGGAAGTCGTTGGCTGTCTCTACACCAATGAACCAATCAATATGAAATTTGGTACAGATGTAAATCTAATATAAAGTTCGAACATAGGCCAATTAGATTTTCTTAATACATACATAAACCCCTCCCCCTAATAAAGTTATAACTCTACAGTGACCTCTCCCCATATCTCAGGATTGATGAAACTCTTCAGATTTTTCACAACTTCTTTGAACAGGTAGACTAATTTAATAACTTCAGATTTTTCACAACTTCTTTGAATAGGTAGACTAATTCAATAACTTCAGATTTTTCACAACTTCTTTGAACAGGTAGACTAATTTAATAACTTCAGATTTTTCAAACCTTCTTGGGCTAGAGAGGATACCAATTTTGTTAGCTGCAATCGTAAAATCGGTTACAGTTTTTTGTCAAAACTAAAAAGTATGCATGGAGCACTACAGGTATATAAGGCTTCTTGCCGTCTATCCCGTAACATAAAATTATTAAACGTTAATTTGATAACAACAAAGAGTTTTTCAGCAAAATTGTTTGATCGTTACTTTATCACCAGTGATTTTTTCTACATTGACGACACACCCAAGTTAAGTTTCATATTTATTTTTATGTGAGAGAATTTATGTACTCTACTATAAATCAAAGGCAACCACAGGAGAAGTTTCAGAAACAAACAATATGTACAACGAAGCATTGCTGGACCTGGATACTGGAATACAAGCTATGGGAGGGCAAGGAATCACCACATCTGGTATCCCTCTGCCAGAGCAGGCAATTGAATGCATGCGAAAGATCAGCTATGACACTGAAGAAATGACAGCATATGCATCAGAAAATGAACCTACATTGGTAGAGGACCAAAGGAGTGCTTATAATGCAGTAGTCTCAAGCATTGAGAATGAAACAGGAGAGCCGTAATTCTTAGATGCACCCAGCGGGACAGGCAAGACTTTTGTCATCAATCTTATTTTGGCTAAAATGCAACAAATGAAATACATTGCACTAGCAGTTGCTTCAAGCGGAATAGCTGCAACTCTATTAACTGGTGGAAGGATTGCACATTCTTCATTTAGACTACCTCTGAACCTGTTGAAGAAAGAAATGGCAAACTGCAACATCAGCTGTGGCACTCTTAAGGGCAAAATACTTAGCGATTGCAAGTTGGTCATTTGGGATGAAGCAATCATGAGTCACAAGAGGACATTCGAGACTCTTGACAGGGCCCTGCAAGATCTGAAGCACAACACACAGCTCATGGGAGGTACAACCATCTTGCTTGCAAGAGATTTCAGGTAGACTTTACCAGTTATCCTAAGGGAACAACAGGTGACGATGTAAACACCTGCATAAAGTCGTACTACTTGTGGAGAAGTGTACAGAAGTTAAGACTCCAAACCAACATGAGAGTCAAATTAGGCGGCGATGAGGAAGCAGGAGCCTTTTCTAATAAGTTATTGGATGTTGGCAATGGGACTCTGGTTGGTGGACAGGATGGTCTGGTCACTTTGCCGTTTGGAAAAATTCAATAAATCATATCCAAGACCTCACGTCTGGGAATGCATGGCATCTTGGCACTAAACAAAGAACGACGCTGCTGACGACACTAATCTGCAATTACTGAAGCAGCTACCCGGTGAGGAATGCAGCTACAAGTCCATAGACACTGGAGTTCTTGAATGGTTTAACTCCCTCTGGACTTCCACCTCACTGATTAACACTCAAGATTGGTGCACCAGTAATGCTTTTGAGAATCTTAAGAGCCACCAAAGCTTTGCTTTGCAATGGAACTCGCCTTATCATCAAAAAGATGATGCCAAGAGTCTTGGAAGCTACAATAATGACTGGCAAAGCAAGTGGAGGGGATGTGTTCATACCCCGAATTCCTCTTATCCCATATGACACACCTTTTGAGTTCAAATGCCTTCAATTCCCCTTAAAGCTGAGATCTGCAATGAGCATTAACAAGGCACAAGGTCAGTCATTGGATGTTGTAGGCCTAAACCTGAGGGAGCCAGTGTTTTCACAAGGTCAGCTACATGTAAGGTGTTCGAGAGTTGTCAATCCCAATAATATATTTGCTTGCACACCTAATGGCAGAATGAAAAATGTAGTGTATCATGAGGCACTTCAAAACTGATAGCAGTTGTAATTTATATCATGTATCTTATGTCATATGTAAATATATTATCACAAACTCCATTCTTAATGTATTTTATCCTTCTGAACCATGTGTCAAATTTTAACAATCGAATATCTTTCCTATAACTGTGCCATGCCGGATGAATAAGATTGCTATATCCCAAGTGACTACTTATACTGAAAGTGATTGCATAATCCACCCTGTAGGGGTTGTCATCACAGATGGCATGCCCCTTTTTATCCTGAGCAATGCCGGGTACATCAGCTAATATATATATATAATATATATATATATATATATATATATATATATATATATATATATATATATATACGCACAAGTAATTACAAAGAATGAAATTTACTGAAATTATGGATAAAGTTCTTATATATGATATATATATCTATATTAGAAAATGAATATATTTTAGAGTTTCAAGAAATTTTTCATCGTCAATCTGGTCTAACTACTCCTTACTTTAATCAATATTTACAATTCCATATAACTGTAAACGTTTCGGCTTTGAATATAAATCCCTTTTGAAGTCCCTTCCAAGAAAAAGTAAAAATAATCATTTTGATATTATTGCAATTGTTTTGCAACAGACCTCCAATATCAATGAGCTCGGAGAACCCGGTCATCACTCTATTGAAAACTCCGTCCCCCTTATGAGCCGATTCGTCCTCGTTCATTGCCACCACCCGAGAAACGATTACAGGTTAATCATCCACGACCCTTTGGTGATCAAGATAAATGGAACGGAATATTGGGACCAGTCAGTTACGGAGTCATTTTGGGGTGGGGTTAGCCTCTCCTGAGGCTGCTGCAGTAGAAGCTAAGGAAAGGGAATACTACGTTAACATATATTCCTTCTCTTTTATTATCCTGTCTTCCCCTTCCATCACTTCCTTATATTCTCTCTATCTTTTCTATCTCCCATTTCTATCACTCTTCTAATCTATTCGTCGTGCCCCTCCTCTTTTTTTTTCCTTTATCTCTCTCTCTCTCTCCTCTCTCTCTCTCTCTCTCACACAACACACACACACACATGCAATTTATCTTTATATGTTATTTTATTTAGCGTTGTGCATCACCGTTATTATTCCCGGTGTACCAATATTATTTCAAAGAAACCGACTAATTACTCGCTTTTAAAATCATAACCTCCATAAGAGTTAAGTAATCAATTATAACAATGAGAACATTCGTCGATTATTTATTAATGTCAGGAAGAGGAACGAAATTTACATTTATGATAAAAAATCAATGAGAGTTCACCGGATTTTCGCCAGAAAATGCCGACTTCATTAACAGCAGATACTTTCATATTCATTCAAAATTAAATGTCAGGATTAATCATCTTGCAGTTTTAATATTAGGTTAAACATAAGAAATTACTATAAATTTAATCATGGGCATCGATTTTCACCAAAACTAAAAACTATAGCAACGGAAGTCCACAAATCATGCCAAGTGTTCAAAGTTCCATTGCGAAAAAAATACGTTCCACCGATTTTTTATTTTCATATTTTTTTACGCTAAAAATCGCAGCCGTTATCCGAACCGGGACTCAGTCACCTGTTTATATGCAAATGGAAAGTGGAGATTTTTGTTGCCGTTGTTTAGCAATCTGTCCCATAAACATTGGGTCTCCAAAGACCAGATTCAGAGGATGAAACCTCCTATCTCTCTTCACAACTTGCAGAGAATTGAGTCTACGACTACTCTTGTATTATGACAATGGATTTAGGTGCGCTGGACTAATAAAGATAAACGTTTGTGTCTAATATATATATATATATATATATATATATATATATATATATATATATATATATATATATGTATATAAATCATGCACTTACATTAGAACAAACAGCAGCCGCGAAGTCGAATATCACATACAATCAATATCCAATATTGAAAAAGTATATTGACATCTATAATGATAGATTCAATTATTATAAAATATGAAATGGAAGGATATTTGAATTTAGATGACAAGAGAATTTTAGTGACAATTCCTTCACAGGTGTCGATTAAAGAGACATCAATGTCCATCAACTCCACTGCGTTTGACAACCATAAGAACAGATACCTTTCAATCTCGAAAAAGGCAAAAACGTCATGATTATATTATGAATTATGTTACAGCCACGAAAATAAAGTGGCACAGTATTTTTGCATAGAAGGGACAGTCACAACCACGCAAAAAGCTGGATAAAAGGACAGACAGCACAGTAATACTTGGTTAATGATTGTTTATCATACACCTCATTTCATGTACGCGAGACCACAGAAATATTTTTCAGTCACCACAGTAATAGCTGGATGAAAGGGACTGACAGCACAGTAATGCCTGGATGTAAACGACAGTCACCACAATAATACTTGGATTAAAGGGGCAGACAGCGCAGTAATACCTGGACAAAAGGGAGAAAGAACTCCAATACCTGGATAGAAGGAACAGCATTTTGCCAAAATTATTGCTATTTGATCATTGCATAACATGTTCCTATTCAACATCGCTCCAAGGTCATTAACTGCTTCCTTATATGCATATAGCATTCCTTCTTTATCTCCATAATTTATTGATCCAAATTTATCAGTTAAACACCATCCTATACACCTCTGCCCATTCATATATTTTGTTTAGGTCTCTTTGTAGCGAGTTCCTATCTTCATCACAAGTAATTTCTCTACTTATTCTTGTCTCATCGGCGAAACTACTCACTATCTAGTCCTCAAACATTACTGTCTGTCTGCAATCATAATAACAAATAGCAATGCAGCTAACACCGTACCTTGTGGCACACCGGATATTATCTTGGCTTCATCCGATTTCTCATCGTTTGCAATCACTATTTGTTTTCTGTTTTGTAAAAAATCCTTTGTCCATCTTCCTACTTCATTCACTATATTATGCTTTTAATTTTCTTCGCTAATATATTATGGTCTACCTTATCAAAAGCTTTTGCAAAGTCTAGGTAAACCATATCTGTTTCTTTCCGTTATATCATTTTTATATGTTCTCACGGTGGACTAATAGTTGGGTTTGTGTACTTTTTCCGGGCCGTACAAAACCATGTTGTCCTATATTAAACAAATTGTTTTTCCTTAAATGTTTCATAATATTTTTCTTCATTGCCCTTCATACACTTCATAATATGTGAGTTAGACTCACAGGAGGGAAAGAAGGGGAGGAGTAAGAGGAGGAGGAGGAGGATGAAGAGGAGGAGGGGAGGGAAGAAGGGGAGGAGTTAGGAGGAGGATGAAGAGGAGAAGGAGAAGAGGTTGTGGAGGATGAAAAGAGAATCCTTGATGAACTCAGCTCTATTCTGTGGCACAAGAATCAAGAGCTAGTAAATCACGTATTGGGAATTCAAAGAAGCGCAAATTTGATGACAGTTACATAAACAGTAAAGTGTGTAATTGGTCTCATCAAAAATGTTGCACCTGCTGTGGAACATAGACACTGTTGCCTCATACAAAAGCACTAGCTGTGAAAAAAGATGCCAAGTGATCTAAAAGACACTTAATGAAGTAATCAAGTAGCTAATTTCATCAAGGGTAAGCCTCTTCATTCTAGAGTGTTTGTTTGCCTCATTGTGTCAGGAGATGGGATCCATTCACAAAAACCCCGTTGTTATACACAAAAGTGCGTGGCTATCTCGTGGTAAAATCTTTCACGTGTGTATGAATTGAGAAATGAGATTGAAGTATTTCTGAGGGAGCACAAGTCTTCTCTGTTAAGCCACTTCACTGATGAAGTCTGGGATGCACATGGCCCATCTTGCAGATATATTTTGAAAATTAAATGAGCTTAACTTATCATTACAAGGATTTATACTATCAATATTTTGAATGTTCAAGGCAGAATTGAAACCTTTTCTTCCTAAGACTGAGTTCTGGGCTGGCTGTATAAAGAAAATCCAGACAGAGTGCTTGCCAAATTGCATAGTTGGCTGGTAGTACAAGAGACTGTAAGACTGTATGATTTTGTACCTACAACAATCAAAAGATAATTTACGAGAGCAATTTCCAAAACAATCAGACCCTCTGACATGGCAGCGCAACCCATTCATGGATGGGGATAATGTGATGAAGCAGAATCTGTCAGTGACTGAAAAAGAACAGCTTATTGACATTTCAACTGACCTAAGTTTGAAAACTAAATGCAACAAGGACTATCTCCTTCCTTTCTGGATAAACCTGTTGCATGAGTATCCAGAATTATCTGAACGAGCATTGAAACATCTTATGCCCTTTGCAACAACATGCATGTGTGAAGCAGCTGTCTCTATTTATATTGCAACTAAAAACAAATACCGAAGCAAGTTGGCTGCAGCACCTGATATGCGTCTGCAGTTAACAAACATAGTTCCAGAAGCAAGCTCACCCATCACATTTAAAAAAAAAAAAGGTAAGAATTTGGATGATGAGTAATAAACTTTGCATTTTTTGTATTTTAGTCGTGTGTGTGTGTGTATGTGTGTGTTTGTTGGGGAAGGCTCAACATTTATGGGCGACATATCCACATTATTGGGTGAAGGGATTGTAGGGGGTTCCACCGAGTACCAGCAAATGCCACGGTCTCGTTGGGTCCAAGGGTTGAAATATGAATTGACTAGAATAATTGTTAGGCTGTTGACAAAATATACAATAAATAATAACATAAATTTATACAAGAGTGCATTATCTTAATTACAAAATTCACTAAGAACAAAACATTCCCCCCAACCCCGCCACCCACCAGCACCAGTGGCTACGTTCAGTAACACAACACTTTCATTAATTGAAGAAAGAAAAGGCTTTCCTTTTGGCAGCAAAACGCTCCTTGTAAAGCTCCCATATCGGAAGAGGACGAGGAAGAAGAAGAGAGCACTTGAGTGGGCAATCGAGTGACTGAACCTACGAACCCGCCCCCCCCCCCCCCCCCCCCCCCCACCCCCCCCCCCCCCCCAACCCCCCAACCCCCACACCAGTAATAATGACAGAGCAGACACGACTTCTATTGGAAATATGGCGCGAACGTCAGCAGGATCCTAAGGAAATGGAGTAGACGTTGCAGTTTACGAGGGAAGCCTTTTATTCAAGGGCATGTCTCGTCCCCCTACATCCACCCCCCTTCCCCCGTCCCCAACACTCCTCTGGTGAGATAACGTCAGAGAAAAGAAGCGGGACCAATTGTGTAAGGAAAAATATGTCGAGTTAATCCTACACGTTTCATTTTTTTCATTTTTTTTTATCTCTTCTGTTAACTGTTGATTTTTTAACATTATGCCAAAAAGATTTTTTTTTATTCGTCTTGTTATGGTTTTGTTTAATTTATAGAATTGTTTTCGCTCATTCAGTACTTCATCTACCAATGGAGGTGAATAAAGACTCAAGGAAGACCAGCAATACAAATAAAAAATTACGTAAATATATAGAAAATAAAAATAAAACTTGAAAACTAACAAATTATTATGTGAAAAGATGTGTATTCAGACCTTAAGGAAATAGAAAAAAATATGTTGCAAGAAATAAACTTTAAAATACTTCATAGAAATCAAAGGTAGAGCCCAAGAAAGTAATGAAATATGAGAGGGAAATTATTGAGAGCTAGAAAAATAAACTCCTTAGTTAATAACTAACAGAAAACTATTTGACTGATGCTAAAACAGCAGAGGAAAGTAGCTGAATAAAATGTGATTTTCGTAAATTCATATGTTCGTATTGTGATGAGGTACAGATGGCGTCATAAAAACCATTGTCAGTATCAAGAAACTCCCTGCCAAGCGTGTGGTCGGGTGGTGGCCGTTTGAAACCAGACATGCAGCTAGTAAAGAGCGCCTCCTATGCCAACATTCCACCAAACATTGTTAACGGCAAGTAATAAATAGCTAGATTATGAAGGCGGTGTCTAGGTCACTTTAAAAAAATGCACTTTCGTAATTCCGGAAGTGCTGAAGACGCTTAACAAAATAGGATTTTTTCCCTGTAATGCGTCTAGGTACAAACCGACGACAAATCAGGCTATCAAGCAATTTATATCCGTTCTAAGGTTTTGGAACGACACTTAAGTGGGAATTTAATTCTGTGGACTACCATAAGAAAGCAATAATTCCTTGGACAAGTTTCATTCTTGCTAATGTCATTCTTAAAGGTGATTTTTTCTTGCCTTGATGATTCACTAATTTTTACCGCTGGAAAACACATTTTCGGTTTTGTAAATGAGCTGTAAAATAAATTTCAAATGGTGGAGCATTTCACAAGCGAGGAGTTTGGAGGCTCATGCGTAGCTTAGGCTACCAAACGTCATTTCCTTGCTACCACCAATTTGGATGACAGCTTCTCGTTCTCGTTTAACGTAAACAAACGTAACTTGAACAAAGATAAATTATATATATGAGAAAAACACAACGACTTTTGCTCTGAATCCGAAAACAGAAAAGGTTTCTCTGGTTTGTTGACGTCGTTCCAGAAGGACTCCTACCGAGAGTGAGAAAACGCTTTTTGATTGAAGTCTTTTCCTCACAATCCCATCGCCCCATTCACATCTGGATGAAAACTGAAAGAGCTGACGGCAGACTGTATCCTGCAGGCTACCTATGCAGAGGATTCCTACCGACTGACAAAATACAGCAAGTTTCCTTCTTTGTATCTCAACAAAGTGTTCTAAAGAACGAGACTTTGACGCAACCAGTGACCTAAAGGCCTTACTTACTGCTGAGAATTTCGAATAACGAGCTCGAAATATCTTACTCTAGCATATAATGATGTATACATTATAAGAATGATGTGATTTAAAAAACTGACATTGCACTGTATTTATTAGCCACGATCATACTAAGCTGAAAAGCAGGACATGTCAACACGGAAATCCAACAATGGTTATTTACTTGTTTGGTATTTATTTACAGCACTCACAGGGATAATTCCCTCTCTGGCGGCCCTTGTGCGTTTTCAAATAAGTTCCTTCGTATATTATAATTGTTGTCTTTTCACCTGAGCACAAAATCACCTGCAAATAACATTCGTTATCCTTCGCTTACCTCTAAGATGTTGACCCGCTTGCTGCTGAAGGATTCCTGTCCCATTTCCTTCAATTAGACGCCGCAAAACACACCACTATGCTCATAATGAACGGAAAATATACCCGGTTACACAGAGATCAAGTAGGTACTAGATAAACTTCCCGCGGTTCCTGAGTGGCTGGAGTTGGTTGACAACAGCGCCGCCCATTTGGTGAGTGGTCCAACTAATTCCGTCTACTCGCTTATCAACAAATTCCAACAAGGGTTTTGGGTGGGAGATGCTGCAATACGCATAGCTAGTTTAAGGTTGGTTGAAATCAATGCTTCCGTTATCGTAGTCTTAATGCGATAAAGATGGAAATGATGTCTTCATTAATATATCTGAATGGTTATTTACTTGTTTGGATTTATTTACAGCACTCCACGGGGATGATTCCCTCTCTGGCGGCCCTTGTGCGTTTTCAAAATAAGTTCCTTCGTATATTCTTATAATAGTTGTCTTTTAGTGTTTTCTCGTCAGTATCGCAGCTCTCTCAGAATAAAAGAGTCTTTAGTTCTTTTTCTTTTAAATCTGCGGTATAGTCTTGATGCGCAATGCCCAATAGCCTATGTGCTTCGCTTGCAAGCAGTGTGATCACAATATTTCATTAGGGAGCTTAGGCAGTTTCTCAGATATGTTGGTTCGCTATATTTTAGTACCTCAAAGACTGTAAGAAGTATTTTGTTTTCTATTGTTGCTTTTACTGGGAGCCAATATAGCTCAATATACGAAGACTCCTCACGCTTTCCTATTCTTTATCTCTGCATCTTCTCCACTTCCATGGAGGTCGATGTTTTCTGACAACTTTCCTTCACCAGTATCGGTCAAACACATCTAATGTTGTCCTTACACACTCTGTAAAAGCCCTCGACATGCTGATTTATATCGTTAATATAATAACTCAAGCAAAAGAAAGAAAAGTCGAACTTGCATCCCACATTCAATTCATATAAAACACAAACAAACAATGGCTTTCAATACGTAATCAGGCTTTTTCTCACTGGGATAGCCTTGGCTTAGACTTCGACCTATGGCCACCAAACAGTTCACATCATAAGATTTCATTTTCATTCAAACTTCTTATATGTACAATTTCTGCATGAATATGAAAATCATTTCGTTATCATAAAAAAGTTATATTCACATACGGAGACTGGAAAGGTAACTTAAGTAACAGACCCGCTTCTTATCCCAAAATCTATTCACATCACCATTATCAGCATCTTCCCCACTCCCACCCCACAACCGCCCCTGCTCCCTCCCTCTCTCTCTCTCTCTCTCTCTCTCTCTCTCTCACGATTGGGGAAGGAAGGCGGGTACACTAGTTTTCCTATGTCGTTAGACCCGACATAGGAAAACTTAACTTATATAATATTTCTTGGATATCTCCATGAAACTGGGACTAAGAGAGAGGTTGATCATTTCAACAAAGAGAGAGAGAGAGAGAGAGAGAGAGAGAGAGAGAGAGAGAGAGAGATTAGGTTCCGTATATGTATATATATATATATATATATATATTATATATATATATATATATATATATATATATATATATATATATATATATATCTTTATAATAATCTGTATTGCCAAGGATGTGTAATATATACTCAGTTACAGTCTGAAATGCATAGTGCTAATGTCTTGTTTCCCGTAATTGATGGGGTACGTAAGTGTCCTGTATGTAGGCTATGTGGTTACGTTTAATCGCAAACTTAGTTTTCAGCACTAGAGAAAGTCTAAGGAAAGTCCAGATCTCCAAGCACTGCTTGCTATCCCACTCGAGCAGTGCCTGTTTTAAGGAAATTCACTGGGTGATTCGATGGAATATTATAATTTGTATGTAATATGGGGAATTAGTACCACAAGTACTGCTGCGGAGCGTCATAGGTGTGAGGCATGAATCAGCGGCCTGGGGTGAGCCAGAGTCAAAGTATACAGGGTCTGCTCACGAGGCGGTACTAAAAATCTATCCCCGCCCCTTGTGAAACGTCAATCAGTTACAAAAGGACCATATCTTTATGAAAACTATATTCACGATAACCTTTTCGGATCTTGTAAAGTGAATAACCCCAGGGTGCTCTTGTAAAGTTGAATAACCCCATAATCAAACTTGTAAAGTTGAAGAACCCGTAGTTTGAATCAAGTGAAAAAAGTGATGGAAACAGAAACAAAAGTAAAAATGCAGAACATTTATTTACTTGCATTTATAAATACATAAATGCAAGTAAAAAGTCAAAAAATAGAGATGTAGATGAAGATCAGAGGATATAATCCATAACTAATTTAATTTGTATTGGTCAGCGATAACACCGCAAAAGCATAAAACGTATTAGTACTATTTCTTTCACACCATATACTCTTGCAGATACGAGTTTAAGAATTCTCGTTTACAGCCACACAGACTTTTAATATGCGCTTTTATTTTATTCCAGTAGCTCTCGATTGCTTGCATGTGCACACCGGTAGTCTTATCAACAAAGTTGATAGAATGATTGACAGCACGATGTGACAGACCTATATAGTTCTTTTTCAATATTACAATACGCCTTCCACTGATCACTATGTACAATTGTTTGAGGGTGAACGACTTTCCTAATTATTGGCAATAGTGTAAGTGCGTTCCGAGACTCGACTATTTCCATGTACCCTAACGATGGTGTCGTTGAGGTATCTACAATACCAAAAACCCATATGGGGTTGCTTGGTGCCCGTCCTCTGTGAAAGTTTGGTTTGTGCGAGAAGCAAGACTCGTCAATCTGTACCGTTACACCAGATCCACCTAGCTTGGTTGGATTGTTTTCGAAGTATTGAGAACACACCTCACGACAGAAATTGTGGATATCAATAACAGTCACTCTTGAAAGATTCAGAAAATTAACTGAGTGATTTACACTTGTTTGCTCGCACCAAAAGAAAATAGCTTCCCCCCACTTCTGCAACGAAAGTTTGAAACGGAAGAAAAATTAATCTTTACGAATACTTTCATATTGCTTATATTTCTCACAATCTTTAAACTGACACTTCCATGCATATTTATCTTTTAGTACAGAACGGTTAGTCCATTTCATATTATTATCAACAGGTGCTTGCACTCAACTCTCTTCTTAAAGGTCCATGCCGCGTTCATCCAATTTATTACCGGAAGAGGATCTTCTACCAATAAAGGTTTAACAATATTCTGATAAATAGCACGATCCATTTCGAGGGTGTTATACTTTTCTAATGAGGTCCTTCTTGCTTTGTTACATAATAGGAAACAGAATTTGAAGAAAAAAAGGCAATGCTGATGATACCCGACTAAAACAAGCGAAAACAACTAATAACTAACTCTTAAGTATGAACAATCTCTATAAACAGCTTGTAAAGCGACCACAACGAATAAGTACCTTGAAGTCTAAATTACCCTATAACTACCCTTGTAAAGATTAATAACCCCAGGGTCTCTTGTAAAGTTGAATAATCCAATAATCAGACTTTGTAAAGATGAATAACCCCAGCGGACCCTAGGGTTATTCATCTTTAGCAGATCCGTAACGATAGTGATATTAATTTATTTTGATAAAGCGTTATGTATTAGTAAACTAATAAACATATACTTATTAGTATTTAAGTGGTAAAACAAAAAAATATCAGCATTAATGAATTCTCCTTTAAAGGAAAAACGGACAGCAAACTCTACTGCAAGGTAACATTTCCATTTCTTAATAGTTCTTGTCAATAAAATTTGACAACAGTATTGGTAAAATAATTGCATCTCCAGAGCTGTCATTCCATGTAAGCTTCATCCATAGGCATAGTGTATAATATTAATAATAATAGCATGCATGATATGAAATATTCACTGCTGTTTTTTGTTGGAGTATAATTATCCCTCATGATCATGTAAACCCATTTTGAAGATAGGTGTTCGTCCTTATGGAATAAAGAAGTACTGTCAGTCCGGTTTTATAATTGCACTGGCTTATTGTACTTAGGGTTGCAGGTACAAAACAGGACCCTACAAAAGGAATTTCAATAACTAAACCATCCTAACAACTTACTGCATTGCATTACTGTTTTCGATGCTCATATATACATGTTGTACAAATATTAAAAGATCATCTCCTCTTCCACAGATAAGAGTTGAGTGCAGATCAATGAAACTGCAATATTGGACTGCGTGCCCAACTGCATGGGGAACCACACGACAGTAGGGCATTGTGGCATGCAGTCCATATGCAGGTTCCCAACTGCATGGGGAACCACACGACAGTAGGGCATTGTGACATGCAGTCCATATGCAGTTTCATTGATCTGCACTCAAACTCTTACTGTGGAAGAGGAAAGATGATCTTTTAATATTTGTACATCATGTATATATGAGCATCGAAACAGTAAATGCAATGGTTAAGTTAGGTTAGTTGGTTTAGTTATTGAAATTCCTTCTATAGGGTCCTGTTTTTGTACCTGTAACCCTGAGAACTCTCAGCCATTGTAATTTTATACACCTTAACCAATCTAGGCCCTGTAAGGTTTTGTCCTTACCTTTGACTACTGCCAATGGTAAAACTTGCTATTTCCTTATCACTATACTGCACTTCCACTTGTGATGAACCTGTAACTGTTAACGTCTGTGTGCCATTCTTGAGTACCCTGTCTGAAGGTTCTATCACCAAGTTAGGTGTTGTATTGCAATGTCACTATTCTCTTCCCTGATGCAGGATACTTGTCCCAATCATGAACTGGGAGTTGTTTAACATAGGCAACCCTAGGATTTATTTGACAGGCTAAATGTTTTTCGACAAAGGCCATGCATGGAATTGCTTGCACAAAGGCTACACTAGAAGTTGTTTGACATAGTTTCAACAAGTAATCAGAGGAATTTATTTCTGGTGATAGAAATTCATTTTTTTATGTGTTCGGATCCCACAATATGCTGTAGGTCCCTTTCTTAAGCAACCAATAGGTTCCTAGTCATGTAAAAATATCTAATCCTTCGGGGCCAGCCCTAGGAGAGTTGTTAATCAGCTCAGTGGTCTGGTAAAAACTAAGATATACTAAACTTTTTGACATACATTACATTGGGAGTTGTTTGATATAGGCTGCTCGGGAGTTCTTTGACTTAGGCTACACTGGGAATTCTTTGACAAGCTCCACTGGGAGGAGTTTGACATAGGCTCCTCTGGGAGTTCTTTGACATAGGCTACACAGGAGTCATTTGACATAGGCTACACTGGAGTTCGTTTGACATATGATACACCTTGTTTGGCATAGACCACACTGGGAGTTCTTTGACGTAGGCTACACAGGGAGTTCTTTGGGCATAGGCTACACTAGGAGTTGTTTGACTAGGTTACACTGGAGTTCTTTGACATAAGGTACACTTGAGTTGTTTGACATAGACTACACTGGGAGTTGTTTGACCTATGCTAGCCTATATTATAGTCTGTTAAGCCCTCGTTTATATTAATCCTACTATAATTTCAATCTAGGCTTAAGCAGTCTTTCTTTATATTACCCCTTACCTTGTTTCTCACGACTTCTACCATAAATCTTTTTTCAGGCAACAGGTTCTCAGGGTATACCTGTGTGGGGGCTATACTTGCATAGGCCTAATGTAAGTTACCTTATTGGACAAATCTAACTGTGTATACATGTTTGATTGCGCTCCCGATGTGGCATAGTGCTGGTTCTAGTGTGATGAATGCAGACTTCACATTGAAGTCAAAAGTTATCCTAATGTCATGCAGAGACAAAAGTCAAATACCTGTTGCAGTGAACTGTTGTTGAGTTTATCTACTTACCATATTAATTTCATCCAATAAAAGACACCAAAGGTATCCATGGCATGCTACTTTATGCCATATAAGTTTATGGTCCAGTTCAAAAATAAAACAACGGTAACATGAAAAACCATGTATGCAAGTGATGTGGGAAGGAAGCGCTTAAAGAGAGAGAGAGTAGCGGGCTTTGGACCACCAGGCTCTGTGTCATCTAGTCATGACATCATATCCAAGTTGGATAATCCAACAAAAGAAAAATGTGAAAAATAATTGAAAATTACAGATATTAGTGTCTAATCCATAGTTTTGAAGTCGCCTAAGGTGATTAGTGACACTCCAATGCCATTTAATCCTTGAAAAGCTGGGCTATAAAAACCTATGCAGCACCCCTGACTGAGCAACTTTGAGTTAGCCAATTTAAGAAAATAACATGTCAATGGAAAGCGGAATATAAGTAAATGTACATGGTGTGAGAAAGAAATGAAAAAAAAAATTCTCCCTGCCTCCCATGGGAAGTTGAAAATGACTTTTTACTCTATAGGGCCTCTGTTTGGAAACACTTGTACCCTTCACTAAGTTATACATTTTTTCCTAATAATAAATTTCATTTTATTTTGTAAATTATTATTGCATCACACAATAGCATAACAGATAAGAACTAAAATCCGTAAACAAATTCTGAGCATAATATATATATATATATAATATAATATATATATATATATATATATATATATATATATATATATATATATAATAATATTTACATAAATTTACTGAGTTTGGGAGATTGGGAGATGCAGTAACTTTTTTGGAGGTATAACATGCTTTTTTTCTGACATTTCTTTGACATAATATCATAAAAGATAATAACTAAACCCAACAGTAATCTCTGGATAAATTCATGAGCAAATAAATTAAAAGACGTCATGGGAGAGAGCAGGAGCATGACACACCCCTTTCATGTGACTCAAGAACATTATTGATCCTCCTTGAGCTTGCCTGATTCCAAAGTTGCCACTAGTCAGTATGGGCCATTGAGTGATGGAAAACTCTCTCCCACCTGATTCAGTCAAATTTTATGGCACATAATATTGATACTCACCATGAGTTAGCCCGTCCACCACCCAAAACCTGTTATTGATACTCGTATGATAGTGCCTGTCCATTTTAAGGGTTTTAAGTCCAAGTTCAGTCTAGATAGGAAGGGGCAGTGGGTGGCTGATTGAGAAGGGTGAGAATAAAATGTAAAAGATGACAGATATCTAAGTCGAATCCATAATTTTTGAGGTCGCTCAGATGAATGGGTGACACTTCCGATGCCTCTAAGTCCAAGTTCAGCCCTGGTATAATGGGGATTGAGAAGGGGTGAGATATAGTGTCAACGTGTAATTGGTAGGAAACGGAGAGAATGCAACTGTATCACAACTTATCCCACTCATTGCAACATATCTCTCCTTTAACTTTAAGAAAATTGCTGTTTCCAGTGAGACTTGCATTCTTGATCATGAACAAGACAGCTTTATGTTGTTTGCTCAAGGGTGGATTCACCCAAGAATTAATTTAGTCGTGCTCCTGATAGTGAGCCGAAAATGTAGTTTACAAACAAGTTTTGTGTTAAAGAGGTATCTTAGCAAAGATGTATTTATATTTTTAAAAACCTATAAGCAAGAATTCTTCTATACTACAGTATAGATAGATTTAATCCTTTTCCCGTCTAATAGAAGGCTGGGAGTTAAATAAATATGCGGTGTGTCTAGCACCTGTTGGGTGGGCAACCATGAGGCTGGCATTGTTTGAACCGTAATATCATCTTTATGTTTCATTGCAAAAGAAAGTAAAAGCATATTTGGAATCCTCGTGAAAAGTTCTGTCAGAATAATTTTTTTCCCTCTACAACTATTATTAAAGAGGTTAGCATGGCCGGATACCCAGCCCCGGATATTCAGCTCAAAACGTTATCCTGCTAAAATCCATCCCTAATATCATCGTTATTTTTCATCGTAGAAGAAAAGTAAGAGCATATTTTTATCCTCGCGAAAAGATGTATCAGAATAAGGCTTTCTTTTTTCTCAATGGATAATACTAAAGAAGTTAGCAGATGGATATCCGGATCAAAACAGCATCTGTCTAGTACAATCTTTGCTTCGTAACTTCCTCTAAAGGACACCACCAAGAAATACTCCCTCCTCCTACTCCCAGTCCCTCCTCCCTCCCCACCTCCCTTCCCCATATCACTACCATACCCCTTCCCTCTAACCTCCCCCTCTCCTTCACTTCCATCCTCCTTCTCCCCCCCCTCCCATTTTCCCCTATTCCCCCTTCCCCTATCCTCCTCCCCCTCCCCCTCCTCCATCCATCCCTCCTTCCCCTCCTTCCATCCCTTCCCCTCCCCCTACCCCATTCCAACCCCTCCCCCTCCCTCCTCTCCCCCTCCTACCCCAGTTCTTCCCCTCCCCATCCCCCATCCCTACCCGTCCCTTTAAACAGGGCTGGTGATGCTTAGACTTTGTAACTAATGTTGTTTACAAATGAATCAGTTCCTTATAGTTTCTGGCACTGAATCAGTAGAGCTTAGAAGAAACAATGAGCACTTTTGTTTATATTACCACTAATGCTCCTCCTGCTGCTATTTTTATAAGTTGACGAGTATACACATATAATATATGAGATATATACTTTATTATGTCCATCTATCTATCACCCTCCTTCCTCCTCCTTTCCTTCCCCTCGACACTTCCCCCCATTCCCCCCCTTCCACTTCCCCACAGTTTTCCCCTCCGTTCCCCTTCCCCTCCCCATCGCCCTCCTCTCTTTCCTTATTTTCTCCCCTTCGCTATTTTCCCTCCCCACAATCTATACTTCCCTCCCCTATCTCCTACTCTCCTACTCACCTTCCTCCCCTTCCCCTGACCCTTTCTCTGACCCTTTCCCCTACCCTCCCCTTCCCTACACCCTCCTCCACTCACTCTTCCTTCCCCCCTCTCCTCCCACTCCCTACTCCTCCCCCCTCACTCCCCTCCCACTCCCCCCCTACCCAATACCCATCCCATTCCCTCCCCTCCCCGTAAACAGGCAGGTGAAGTCGGTAGACTTTTGTAACTACTGTGGTCTTTAAATCACTGGTGGTTGACGAATTTCTCTGTTGTTGCCCAAAAGTTTCAAATCTTTGGTTCTGTTCACTTCCTTTTAATTTCTTGTGCTTAGTCAGTGTAGCTTAAAAGAAACATACGAACACGTTTTTGTATTTATTTGATTTATTTTTTTTTTTATTTTTTAGTGATAGGTAAGAGGGTGGTGAAAGAAGAGTGAGGGTAGTCAGCTATATAGCTAACTATGGTAGGGAATAGTTTAAAAAGTCAAGTATTAGTTAAGAGTATGTAAAGTGTGGTTTACTCACAATTTTATATGCGTAAGGGTGCAGTTTTATGGCCTTGATATTAACATATTACAATACTGATTTGACATTATATTAACATGGTGAATTGTACAGATGACATATTTAAATGTTATTTCTTAATATCGTATAATTCTATTTAACAAAAGTTCCAATTTTCTAATTTTAACCTGTATGTTAACATATCATAATGATTTTGCGATATATTTACATAGTAAATTTGGACATTTTACTTTTTCACAAGACATTTCTTAATAGTGTAATGGTTGAGGTTCATTACGATGAATATATGGAGATCCTCTTCTCCAACATCTGTGGTCTGTTGTTTCTCTCTTCTGCTTCCGATTCTTCTGTTAATTCACATTCACTATTGTATGGAAACAGTTTACTCCATATATTAGTTTCCAGTTTGTATAATCTCTGATTAAATGGTTCTTTGTATTTTGTGTGTATTTGTTCTACTTTCAAATCATCATCATCTTGATTGTTTCTCCCCTGCAGGACCTTGGTGTCTTATTTTGTGATTTTTGTAATGCATTTATATGGAAGAATCGCATGCTAAACCACGTGGGAATGGTGGATATTCCATTATTGGTGTTATTAGGCTTTTGTAGAAAGGAAATGGATTTTAATATCTGTATTCATATTCCTAAATCTTTCTTTAGGTTTGTATTTTGTGTTCTTGCTACTCTTAGTCTTTCTCTTACATGTCTTGATATTCGTCTTTGCCCGAATTGCATTCTAGTATTCTTAAGCTTTAGTAAAAATTCGACCTGGTTGTTGATCTAGCATTATTTGTGCAGGTTTGTATGCAGATACTGATACTAGTTGGGATTTAGATTTATTTGTCTATCTTCCACTTCTTTTCATATTGATTTATTCGTTCAATTGGGTCCATTGTTTTTTGTGCTACTGACTTTTCCAAGTTGGGTCCCTTCTTCGCGTACGTTTTTCTGGGTGTATAACTATTTGAGTTAGATCATCTGCAGAGCAGACATCAGTACAGTACTCTGGTGGCGAGGCACAAGCTGTTCACGTTTACCTCGTGATCGATTGACCTAGCTCGGCGGTAAACAAACAGAGGCACACATGTAACAGATATTCTTTTTCATACTTCTTTTCCTCTGGCACAATACATTAAAACCTTTATCAATAGGACCTTGATTCCCATCAAGCGGTTTTTTTAATAGCTGACGCATCAAAGCCTTTGACGGGAGACGTTCTGTGAAGGTGGGAAGTTGTGCAGTGGGCGAACCCTGTCTGTTTTCGTATTTCGGCCCACTTCCTCTTCAGAGGAGGCGTTTTGCCTTTGACCCCTGTTTTGCTCATTTATCTTTTACTTTTATTTTTATTTTCGTTTTATTAGTGGGTGTTGGAGTTCAGTTTGTAAACAACGCGGGTGGCTTCAGAGCTTCGACATGTGAGGCGGCCAACCACAAGCAAACAAACCTATCAAATGAGATCTTTTTTTTTTTTTTTTTTTTTTTGACGGGTGCAAATCGTTTTTTTGTTTTTTTTTTTACGCCTTTAATTCTCGTCTTGTGTCGCTGGCGTAAACAATGGGTCGTGCTTATGGGTGTCTGTCTATGGTACAGTTGTAGCAGCGTAAGAAAGTTGTACTTACATTCTTGGGAAAAGTAACTTTATTCATCGGCGAATTTAAAAACTTTTTTCCTTGTGACAGTAACCTTTGAAAATATGCCTACTGAAGATAACTCATACATGTTTTATACATACATACGCATACACACGTACACTCAGAAACCACAATCTCCGACCCACTGAGGTCCTGCTCCGAGTTTGTGAGTGGGGCCTTTCTGGACGGCGCGCACCACCAACTGTCACTGAGTGAAACACTCGAACACCTTTTGAAATCTTTAGGATTTTGCAATGTTTTTAATTGTTTTGCGTTTTTTAATGATTTTGCTGCATTTAATGCAAAGTAGTCATAGTATGATTATATAGACAACACTTGAATTCTACAACCTGTATAGTATCGAAACGAAGAAAAAATGCCACCTAAACTGCCGGGTTGTGGTTAGGTAAGTGTGGAGGGGGAAGGGAGCAAGGGGTAAAATCTCTCTCTCTCTCTCTCTCTCTCTCTCTCTCTCTCTCTCTCTCTCATATCAAGATCATCATCATCACCATTACTCTCTCTTCTCTCTCCTCTTTCACATCGCCATTATCTTCATCATCATCATCATCATCTCTCTGAAATAATTCTCTCTTAAATGAACCACAAAAATACATAACACTCATAAAATATAAGGGAAAAGAGAGAGAGAGAGAGAGAGATGAGTTTATTTGGTCAACATTCAATTGGACCTTCCCAGGAAACAGCACAGTGTATAGGCTCTCTTAGCAATGACTCCACGGCATCACAAATGCTCTCAGAATTAACCTTCAGTTGCATTCTTAACTTGCAAACTGTGTTGTGAGAACATTCATTTGTGATATTGATAATACAATATTGTTATTGAAATAGATGAGAAAAAAACTGAATGAAGACTATAACCCCATTTTTCTCAAACTTTCATTGGGCGAAGGTCAGCCACCCCAAGATTCGTCAGATTCAGATAATGAAACTGATGGAAAATGAAACGTCTGAAAGAAAATGATGATGTCTGTGTGGTTCCGGAAACACATGATGAAAATAATGATTTGTCAGATGATGACACTGTTGAAATTATTGATAATTTTCAGATGAAGGCCGCATGATATCAGTGACGGACAAGACGAAGAGGAAAATTTGAGTATCATGCTACATATCAGAAGTGATTCTGATGAAACTTAGTTGGAGGGAGCTACAAGAAGAAGATTCTGTATCTCAGTCAGTCTATGTGAAAATATCATCCATACAACTAACATACAAGTCAACCTTGAGGACAAACAATTTTCCTGTATAACTTTTTACTTATAAACAAGATAATAGCGGAATTTTGTAGTAAGATAATATCGGAATTTTGTAATACCTGTAATAGAAAAGTGTTAACAGTAAAGCCTTTACTCTCATACCACTTGTAAACGATTCATGAGTGCGGAATCAGCAGCAACAGTTTTCTATGCCCTGCGGCCATTATTTTGCGAACCCAAGAATGGTATATAAGCCAGCTTACTTCGAATCATGTTTTGAGTAAGGTAACCTGAGCAAAGATCATAGTAATAAAATAAATGTTTTATTTGGATATTTTCAAATCAACCACACTTTGATTTAGTGTAAACATTATCAATGACAATTTCAAAGAAAACATTTTGTGCTTATGCACAAATAAATTTAATTATTGAAAAAGTCAAACATTAGCAAAAGTTGAGCCTTGCAACAACCTGCCAATCGCTCGCCTCCCCCCCCCCCCCCCCCCCCCACACCCCCCCCCCCCCCTACCCTCCCATCCTTCTCTCCCAATCCGCAATTCTCGTTGAATTCTCACTACAACCACCTCCACTCAGCCATAGGTTGATACTTTGTTCAACTTTACAGTCTGTCAAGCAAGGAATCTACGAGATTGCTGCAAATGTTTGGCCAGTTTCTGATAGCCTGCCACATAATATAGTAGATATGTGTCTCCCTCACTGCTTCCCTTGTTTTCTCCTCTACATTCCATTCCAGAACCATATGCGCCCATAGATTCTCTATGGGATTACAATCGGCTCCTTTAGGGGGCCAGTTCAATAGTCTAATTTCTGGATGCAACTCAGACCAAAGCATGACTGCCAGACTAGTGTGGATTGGACTGGCTGCTTGCACCAGATGTAACACTTTTCTATTACAGGTATTACAAAGTTCCGATATTATCTTACTACGTAGTTAAATCACATATTCCATTTACCGAATAATAGTTGAGAGAGGAGGACAAGACATTTGATTTTTGTTTGATTCCTGTACTGGAGAAAAAGGTTTTAAAGTATTTTTTTGTCTGTGGGAAACAATAGACGTTGTAATACGTCTCTTGATTTCCATTTCCTGGCAAATTGTGTCTTCGACGTCGGTTGTTGGAGAAGAGGATCTGAATCCTTATGTGATGTTTTTGTTGGTTTTATTTTTATTCATTTGGAAAAGTGAGTCTTTGAAGTTAATATCCTTCGTATATATACGCAAAAACACAAGCTTACGTCCATACTAATTATATATATTAAACTATTTGTACCTGGATTTTCATTGCACATTAGGCAGAGGTCAAGTGGAGGAGCAGAAAGGAAGAGAAGGAAGGAGAGGAGGAGTGTTCCTACACCAGAAGTGCTTCTTCCTCATCCTCCACCTATTTCAACACCTCCTCCATCATAGAGAAGATTTAAATGCAATCTGTTGTTACACCAACATCAGTGTCTTGCCACCTCTCTCTCTCTCTCTCTTCAGTTTATACCTAAATGTTTGTTTATACGAACCGCTTTGTTCTCTCCCTTCAATCTCTTATGATAGCCAAATGTTTGTCTCTGTCCATGAACCCCCCCCCCCCCCCACCCCCCCCCCCTCTCTCTCTCTCTCTCTGTAAATGTTTGTTGACGAACCATTTCTCTCTCTCTCACACACACACACACGACCGGGGAAGAAAGGTGTCAACCATAACAGGCATTGGACTTGAAAGAGAATGACTTGGAAACTTGAGTGTCAGAGAGAGAGAGAGAGAGGAGAGAGAGAGAGAGAGAGAGAGAGAGAGAGATTGGGGGGTGGGGGTTGGCGGCAAGACGCTGATGTTGGTGTAACAACGGATCGCACTTACATTGTCTCTATGATGGTGTTGTAGTGGGTGGAGGATGATGAAGAAGCACTTTGATGAAGGAACACTCCTCCTCCCCCTCCCCGGGGATCATAGCATCATATTTACCCATTTTCATATTGTGTGGTCGAAAAAATATTATTAATAACGAGATCGTTGATCCCCGAGGGGCTACTATAGTACTAAACACGGCCTCCCATGAGCTTCCGCCCATGTTTAGTACAACGTAGCAACCTGGGTAATAAAATAACGTCTAGATAAGAACCCAAAGTAGCACCAACTGTTTCTTGATCACAACTTACTGATATATACAGATCGTAACCTCGCAAAATGATCTGAGTACTATAAAGATACAAGCGCACGAAAGGCGAGCTTGTATCAAATAACCTACGAAGACCAAACAAAACAAACGATAGGCTCTCTCTAACTGTTTTATCGCATTGCAGATAAATTAAAAGAGTTCTGGCAAACAATAAATAAATAAGAGAAAATGCAATTTGTCATAATTTTTTGCCTGCAAATTAAACGAGTCGGTTAATATTCTGATTATCATTATTGTGTATGATTCTCTCCGGGTTTGGTGAAGGTGACAGCCATAATTCTTTGCCGGGGTGGAAAGTGTCTTGCTGGCTTCCTCTGTTGATATGTCCTGCTTTTGAGCATATTGTGACCGTGGCACGTAAATACATACAGGGGCGATTTCAGTTTTTGAATCACGACGACTTTCGTGTTAAGCCCGCCACTAACGTTCAGTTATGCCTGCAGTCATAACTGAACGTTAGTGGCGGCCTTTATACTATATACCACATTATATAGAGTAAAAGGAACACTGTAAATATTCCGAGCTCGTTATTCAAAATTCCCAGTACTAATTAAGGCCTTTTGGTTACTGGTTGTGTTCTCAAGTCTCTTCTGTCAAAAACGTTGCTATGATGCAAAAGGACACTGGCTCTATCTTGTCAATCGCTGAGTTTTCTTGCAGTAAGTAGGCCGGA
>NC_087216.1:70230068-70237568 GCF_015104395.2 Macrobrachium nipponense | reverse complement strand
CTGGGTTAGGCAGATGACAAGTACGTTCTGGGTACGAAAGCTTCCAGAAAGTTCTGAAATCTGATGCAATCTTACATACATAATGGGTAACATGCACGTGGCTTTTGATCAAAGCATACGCGTATGAGTCCAGTCTGTTAAAAAAAAAAGAAAGACACTTACCCGACCGAAACGGAGGCTGATCGATAATGAAGATTGACATGTTTTGATGACCACAGTAAAAAGAGTCGAGCTCATTATCAAACGCGCTGACAGAGCAGGGAAGCAAACGGATCTCGCAGACTCTAATCTTAAAGTGTTGACATAAAAGTTAAACATTTGCAGCTTTGAAAAGACAAGGATCTCTCTTTTAGGTTATATATATATTCTTTTACAAGACGTAAATGCGAAATCTGAACACACATTTAAAACATCCTATTCTAAGCTATCTAGGAATCTGAAAAATGTTGCACAATCTACAAGACATTTCAAAGAGGGGAAACATGCATTTTGAAAGTAGCTATATATAATAATATATATATTGGTCACGACTTAATAACATTAACGTAAAGCAGGTTCTTTATAATTTGCGTAAAGCCGTTACATAAAAAAAAGAAACAATAGTATTTTGCACAACCTGAAGTACCTTTAACTACGAGTTATAGTTTGTAAACAATGATGGCAAAGGACAACGAGGGAGTATGATACGAAAAATGTTAATATAAATATTTTATTTACAAAAGAAGAAAAAAAAAATAATTGAATAATATTTGGACAGAGGTAAGTTTCAGGTCACTGCAGCGTAAACTTGATGTTCCGTTGTAACGAAGTGCTGTTAATTGCAGCTCTAAAAATGGAGGACAGTTACTAAAACCAACAATACTTAACTCCTCGTAAAGTATCATCAACGGCGCTGCAGTTGCAGTAATAAATATGAGGGACCAGGTGATAAATCTGAAGTTCCTTTAGAGGCTGTCCAAGGCTGATATCCTCTCGTGTGTTCGTAATGTGTCCGTCGCAGATTGACAAGTGTTGTAATCCTCCAAGATTGGTATCGAAAAACATTTATAAAACTCGATCATAGCTGCTCCTCGAAGATAAAACATCCATGCATCAGCAGCGGTGAGAACGATCAAAACGGGCATGAACAGTGGTATAAAGCGCTGAAGACTCAAAGCAGGCAGGCTTGATGTCGAATAAAGGGCGCTAACAGCTACACACCATTGCAGCGATCCAAGGCAAATCCACTGCTCTCAGTAGACAAGTACCTCTCAGAGGCAATCCCAACCTCTCTAGCGTTCAGAGGATCACTGACGGCAAACTTGGGCTTTCCCAAAAAAAAAGTCTCTCTGCCTCCACGTCTCATGTAAAGGAAGAAATTATTGGATTAGAACTATCCTCCTTAACGACTGCAAACAAATAACAAGCAAACAGCACCCAGTTACTAACAAGCAGCAAACATACGACTGCGTGGGCATAAATAAATAAATATATAAATAAACGAACGAAAATACTTTCAGGCGTGATACCCCCAACCTAATATGGGTAAAAAAAATATAATTTTTTTTACAACTCATAGACGAGTTCCAACTAATTTTTATATCTCAACATGTACTGGAAAAAAAAAAAAAAAACAAAATTAACGGCAACGTTAAAATAACCTCAAGACCAGTAAAATTATCACTTCCACAAACAAAAACCAACGATATCGAACAATGAAAGAACGAGATGTTGCACCAAAGACACTGCAGGAAGAAAAAGAAAAAGACGAAAACAAAACAAAAATCCAAGTGGAAAAGACATCACAGATTTCTAGAGAGGGGCATCAGCGACGACATTGTCCTTCCCTTTCACATGTTTTTACAGTCAAATTATATTCCTGAAGCATAAGACTCCAATTAGTGAGCCTTCGTTTTTTGTTCCTAAATTTGTTCACAAATTTTAAACGGATTGTGATCTGAATACACAACAATTGGATCAATGCTAGCTGTTACATAAATTTCAAAATGTTGTAGAGCTAAAAACTAAAGCTAAGGCTTCCTTTTCGATTGTGCTATATTTCTTTTGATGCTCATTAAGTTTCCTGGAAAAATATGAAACAGGATGTTCAATACCTTCACTATCGTCTTGCAACAGCACTGCCCCTACTCCGAGATCGCTGGCATCCACCATTAACTTGAATCCCTTCTGAAAGTCAGGTGATTTCAAAATAGGGTAGGTACTTAAAATGCCCTTTAATTATCAAAGGCTCGTTGACATGTATCGTCCCACAAGAATCTAGATTTCTCTCTTAAAAGATTAGGTAAAGGAGTTACTATTTCAGAAAAACTGGGGACAAACCTACGGTAGTAACCAGCGAGACCAACAAATTGCCTTACATTTTTCCGAGTTTTTGAGTTTTTGGAGTGGGAAAAGATAGTACAGCTTCAATGTTCTTTTCCTTGGGTAATACTTTACCTTGTCCGACGTGATGTCCTAGGTAGATAACTTCAGCCTTTCCAAATTCGCATTTAGAAAGGTTTACCACTAAACCAGCGTCAGCAATTGCGCGAAATAAGGCCCTAATTCTATCGACATGGTCTTTCCAGTTGTCACTGAAAATAATGATATCGTCCAGATAAACTACACAACCCTTCAATCCATTCGTGATCATCCACATCATTCTCTGGAAGGTACTGGCTGCGTTACGCATGCCAAAGGGCATGACTTTACATTCGAATAAACCTTCAGGTGTTATAAATGCTGATATTTCCCGTGCATTTTCAGTCAGAGGAACTTGCCAGTAACCTTTTAAAAGGTCTAATTTACTAATATACTTGGCATTACCAATCTTATCTATGCAATCTTCTATGCGAGGCAGAGGGAAATTGTCAGCAACTGTTAGGTCGTTTACTTTTCTGTAGTCGAAACACACCTGTCTTGTCCATTTTCTTTTTTCACTAATACAACTGGGGAACTCCAAGGACTGCTACTTGGTGTTATCAAGTCATTCTCCAACATATAACTGACTTCCTTTCTCACAGCTTAAGCTTTTTGTGGATTAACCTGTAAGGGGCTTGTCTAATTGGCTGGGCATTTGGCTTTAGTACCCACGTCATGTTGCAAACTACGCACAAGACCGGGAGTGTCCTTAAATATTGACGGATGTTCTCTGAATAAATCCTTAATATCAGTAGCTTCCTGAGCATTCAGATGTTTAAGCAAACTATCTGGGTTACACAAAATTTTAGAGTTTTCGCCATTCCATCCATAATCTTTGCTTTCCACTTCTTGTCCATTACCTTCTTTAGGTAAACAAGCTGAAACAGATTTAACAGTGTTAGCTCTGGAAAAATATTTCTTCATTATGTTAATATGACACAACTGATACTTTTCCTCCTCCCTGGAATTCCACCAAATAATCAACATCATTCAATTTCTTCTTAACCACTGCTGGACCTACAAACTGAGCCCTAAACTGACGCCCCCTGGAATAGGAAGTAATACTAGTACTTGTTCTCCTGCTTCAAAATTTTCTAACTTGGGACTTTCTATCATAATGAGTTTTCATTTAGCCTGCGAAGTAGAGAGATTATTTTGGGCCCATTGCCAAATTCTCCTTAATTTCTCTTTGACAGACAAAATATAATCAAGAGAATTACTTTACCACTACTCCCTTCCCAATGTTCCCTTAATAAATCAAGAGGCCCTCTCACATTGTGTCCATAGACCATCTGAAAAGGAGAAAAACCCAGAGATTCACTATGGGCTGATCTTAAAGCAAAAAGCAATAAAGGCAAGTCTTTATCCCATTCTTCAAACATGGTCTAAACAATACTTAGTCAAAGCATTCTTCAAAGTCGAGTGAAATCTTTCAAGTATTCCCTGACTTTCGGGATGATATGAGGATGCCAAGTTGTGTAATGCCAAGTTCATTCATTTAGCCTGGAACTCCCTACTAGTGAAATTAGAAACCTTGATCCGACTGTATCTCTCGAGGCAAACCATAACGAGAAAAGAAGTCATGAGATGCTTAATAACGATACCACTCCTAATGCTCTAACACACTCCCTATCCATTATTAGTTGCAACTAATAAAATATAACACCACTTTACCTTTTTTGGTATACCAACTTCTTTCTTTCTCTTTTGCTGCAGCTTGTATATTACACTTTCACAAAAAAACCAGGCGCCGTTACGAAATTTTGTTTTGTTCAGATTCCACAAAAGAAACTAAATAAATTCTAAGATATCAAACATTAAATTCTAAAATGTTACGAGTGACCAATTTACGTTACGTTAATATAATCTCGATGTCGAGTGAGAGAGAGAGAGAGAGAGAGAGATCTAACTGCCTCGAGGTAATTAAGATCGAATTGAATATCTCTTCCTTCACGGAAAACTGGGCTAGGCAGATGACAAGTACGTTCTGGGTACGAAAGCTTCCAGAAAGTTCTGATCTGATGCAATCTTACATACATAATGGGTCACATGCACGTGGCTTTGATCAAAGCATACGCGTAGAGTCCAGTCTGTTAAAAAAAAAAAGAAAGACACGTACCCGACCGAAACGGAGGCTGATCGATAATGAAGATTGACATGTTTTGATGACCACGTAAAAAGAGTCGAGCTCATTATCAAACACGCTGACAGACCAGGGAAGCAAACGGATCTCGCAGACTCTAATCTTTAGTGTTGACATAAAAGTTAAACATTTGCAGCTTTGAAAAGACAAGGATCTCTCTCTTTAGGTTATATATATATTCTTTTACAAGACGTAAATGCGAAATCTGAACACACATTTAAATTAAAACATCCTATTCTAAGCTATCTAGGAATCTGAAAAAAAATGTTGCACAATCTACAAGGCATTTCAAAGAGGGGAAAACATGCATTTTTGAAAGTAGCTATATATAATAATATATATATAAATAATATATATATATATATATATATATATATATAATATATATATATATATATACATAACATATATATATATATATATACATACATACATACATACATACATACACATGTATATATTTATTATATATATATAAATAAGAGTAATGTCTTTTGTTTATGATATATATATATATATATATATATATATATATATATATATATATATATATATATATATATATATACTTATATTATAAAGTAAAAGACCTGACTTCCAGTAATTCAGAAGCGATTCCTCGGAGAGTCCCTTGACCTTCAATGTCTATCGAACGCCGCCATCGGATTCCTCATGACTTCTTGAATCTTACAAGACTCTTTCTCGCGATTACCGTTTTAAGCTAATTGCACTTGAGTGAGAGGGGGGGGGGGGGTGGAGGTAGAAGAAGAGAGAGCAAATGTGATTCCTTTCTCTTCCTCTGTAGAAATTGTGGAGGAACTAAGAAGGGAAATTCTTCTTTCTTCTCTTTGCTGCTTCTTCTTCAATGCATGCTCCCTTATTTCCTTACTTCTCTGTATCTCAGAAGTCAATGAAGATTAAAACAAAAAAAATAACAAAAAAAATTATTATTACTTTAATCCTATTTTCACATTGTGTTGCATTAAAGCGTTTTGTCAATATCTCAAGTTTTACTTATGATGTGGACTTCAAAGTAATGAAAAGCACATAAGTTGAGGCATAAAAGGGGAATAATGATTTAGATATGGTCTTTATGTATTTCATATAATCATTAGAATGATACTTTTCTCTCTCTCAGGAACTGAAGAGACTTGTGTCAAACATGACTGTTTCACTTGCAAATTATCAGGTTGAATAATGTTAGTCTTTGAAGGACTGTTAAAGGCATAGAAATGCTGGTGGTGGAATATTAGATGAAACAACGACGATAAAACCATCAGAAGTCAATTATCTGCTGTAGAAAATGAAATGAAGAATAAACGTATATATTTCCTTCCATAAATGGAATTACTTAGGATGATAATAACTTTGAAGATAGTTTTCAGCACGTTCAGTTGAAATGTTAATACCGACAGTGGCACCTAGCGTTGTAATAACACAGCTTGGGTAGAATATATATATATATATATATATATATATATATATATATATATATATATATATATATATATATAAAATATAAATATATATATATATATATATATATATATATATATATATATATATATATATATAGATATATATATATTGTGTGCGTGTGTGTGTGTTTTTGTTTGTATGTAAGTACGTATGTATCCTTTTTAATACTTGGGCTTCGCTTCTTGGGCTTTCTTTTCCTCTTAACTTTTAGTTATTCTTTGACTATCTTAATTTTTGCTCTTATTTTATGTTTATTCCCAGTGACCTTCAGATTTACCTACGGCTTATTTTTCTCTGTTTAATTTTTCTATATTTAAGAAAATGTCAAGGTAAAAATATGTATATTTCTCCATCTGGACTCACATTTAGGTTGTGCTGGTTTCGCTCCCTTTCTGCCCCGCCTGAAGCCACATCAGCCCCATTAATACAGCATCATAATCATTAACTTAAAAAAGATGACAAAAAAATAATTATGGTAAAAATATTTTAAAGAAACAAAATAAGCCAAAAAAAAAAAAAACGAGAACCACAGACACTAAAAAACGCATTTCATTTCGACTCTTGGCCCAGATCTCAACAGACAAAAAACAGCGAAGACAAACGGCAACAAACGGATATCTCTTATCTCCTCCACCAGCGCTCGAGACCAAATGAATCAGGCTCATTTACCTGGAATTATCTCAATGGGGGGAAGGGGATGGGGGTTGGTTGGATAGAGCGCCAAGACGCGTCTTTATGCAAAAGCTTCCCTCGTGAACTGGAGCGTCATCTCTCTCTTTTCCATAGAATTTCTGCTGACGCCGCCTCCATATGTCGATCGAAATCGTCTCCCTTCGTCATTAGCGGCTACTCGACCGACCCCTTGAGTGGAGTCTCCTCCTCCCACAGGCGATAGGGGCTCTCGAGGGAAGTGTCGGACCCTCAATGTGAAACTTGGCAGTGAAGTTACGGCTCAGTGGTAGAAAATACTATTTTGTGAAAGTTCTGTATTATGCTGCATTAGTGGAATTTCCAGATATTATAGGTTATTTTCAGTCAGATTTATACACTTCTGGGAATGTTGTTTATGTTGACTTTTAAGCCAGGGTGGATTTGTCTTCAAGATTCACCTTATTGATTAGGAACATTTTTTGGACTTTCAGGACATCTGAATTCAAACGGGGAGTCCGATATTGCTAAAGGACATTTTCACTGCTGTTGTTAGTTAGCAAAGAGAAATTTCAAAGGACGCTGGTACTACAAATGGAAAACATCCACAGGCATTATTAAAAAACCAATGGAACCTTTACTTTGGAGTATTACAACACGAGTGATTCCTTTTGTTATAATAACGGCAATATTTAACATAACCATAGCATGCCAATGAAGATTCCTACTAGTGAGTTGAAAGACACTGGTGGTGTCAGACATTTAACTTGAAGGATTATAATAATAACACTGGAAATCTTCGACGGCACTCAAGGTAGGTAGCAGGTTAT
>NC_087216.1:70222568-70225068 GCF_015104395.2 Macrobrachium nipponense | reverse complement strand
TGAATTATGTTAAAGAAATTATAGTTTATAATGCCAGTATTTCAAGACCATAATGTCATAGAATTAACAGTCAATTCCAAAACAAGTGAAAAACAGAGATAAGCGAAATGAAAAACGTGGGAAGGATATGGAAAATACAACTTCTACAGTAAAATATAAATTGGTCAGAAATAAAATGAAGAATTAAACAAAGTGATGACATAAGGGTAAATACGGAGATATTATATAAAATATTAGAGAAAATAGTGGATAAATATATACCGAAGAAGAAAAGTAAACATCAGTCATGCATACCAAGAGACAGAAGGATCTTGTTCCAGAAAATCAGAAAAGTGGAAAAAAGGTCTTGCAAAAGAAAAAAATGCATTGAAAGTTATAGAACTAAAAAGTAAGATAGAAAATGGAGAACAAAAGATTATACAATCAAAAGAAAATGAAAAACGGGACTTGGAAGATAAGCGCCCCTAATCAAATATCAAGCAAAACTCCAAACTATTTATACTCATACGTGAAAAAGATGAATAAAAGAAGAATAGAAAATAGGCCCCTCTTAGAATGAAGGGAGATTAACGAATGAAAAAAAGGAAATATGCAACAAATTGGCAGAACGATATAAGAGAGAATTCACCCCTAGAATTGATAATGAGGATAATGATATAGAAGTAAGGGACGAAAATAGTGAATATTTAGCTGACTAGATATTAATGAAGCTGATATTGTGCAGGCTATTAATGAAATTAAAAATGGAGCTGCAGCAGGGCTGATGGAGTTCCTGCTATTTTGTTAAAGAAAGTAGTTCATTCTATCACAAAGCCAACTTGCAATATTATTAAGACAAAGTGTAGATACAGGCACGATTTATGATGAGCACAAATTAGCCATATATTACCCCTATATTCAAAAGTGGATGAAGACTAGAGGCAAGTAATTATAGGGCCTGTGAGTCTAACATCACATATTATGAAAGTGTATGAAAGGGTAATGAAGAAAAATATTATGAAACATTTAATAAAAACAATCTGTTATATAGTCAACATGGTTTCATACCCGGGAAAAGCCACACAAACCAAATGTTAGTCCACCGTGAGAACATATACAAAAATATGAAGAGCGGAAATGAAAACAGATGTGGTTTATCTAGACTTTGCAAAAGCTTTTGACAAGGTAGACCATAATATATTAGCGAAGAAAATTAGAAAAACATAATATAGTGGATAAAGTAGGAAGATGGTTAATAGAATTTTTACACAACAAAAAAACAGATAGTTATTGCAAACGATGAGAAATCGGATGAAGCTAAGTTAATTACCAGTGTGCCACGAGGTACGGTGTTAGCTGCATTACTGTTTGTTATGATTGCAGACATAGACAGTAATGTTAAGGACTCGGTAGTGAGTAGTTTCACCGATGACACAAGAATAAGTAGAGAAATTACTTGTGATGAAGATAGGAACGCGCTACAAAGAGACCTTAACAAAGTATATGATTGGGCAGAGGTAAATAAGAATGGTTATTTTAACTCTGATAAATTGAATCAATAAACTATGGAGACAGAGAGGAAAGCTATATGCATATAGGGGACCTAATAATGAGACAATCACAAATAAGGAAGCAGTTAAAGACCTTGGTGTGATGATGAATAGGAACATGTTATGCAACGATCAAATAGCAATTCTAATTGGCAAAATGTAAAGCAAAATGGGATGTTGTTACGGCACTTCAAAACAAGAAAAGTTGAACACATGATTATGCTTTATAAAACATATGTTCGTAGTCCACTTTGAATATTGCAATATGATATGGTACCCACACTATCAAAAGGATATTGCACAAATAGGAGAGTGTACAAAAGGCCGGTCCTTTACAGCTAGAATAAGAAGTTAAGTTAAGGCTTTGACTACTGGGAAAGACTACAATCCTAAAATTATATAGTCTAGAAAGGAGAAGAGAATGCTACATGATAATTCAGGCATGGAAACAGATAGAAGGAATAGCTGAAAACATCATGGAGCTAAAAATATCAGAAAGAGCAAGCAGAGGTAGATTAATAGTGCCCAAAACTATACCAGGAAAAATAAGGAAAGCACACAGGACATTAATCCACTTAGCCAGCATCGATAATGCAGCATCTATTCAATGCGTTTGCCAGCTCATCTGAGGAATATAACAGGAGTGAGCATAGATGTGTTTAAGAATAAGCCTCGACAAATATCTAAACTACATCCCAGACCATCCAAGATTGGAAGATGCAAAATATACCGGAAGATGTACTAACAACTCTCTGGTAGACATTAGAGGTAAGCCTCTTACTGAGGGACCTGGGCGAACCCGAACAAGATGTAAGGTCTGTAAGGTAAGGTCAGACTTTTTTTTGGTTAATTCTATGTACTCTAAAAGGTCACAGGAGGTGTGAGACTATCGTCAGTCTTATCTACTGTTAAGATGACGAATTCTCCTTGGTCTACATGTTGTAAACATTGAGGGATCCTTCGCTAGCATC
>NC_087216.1:70200068-70210068 GCF_015104395.2 Macrobrachium nipponense | reverse complement strand
ATTTATAAGATGCGGAACCCACTGAGCTGATAATTGGTCTGGCAGGGAAGTTTGTTTTATGGGTTTTTATCGTACCATACATATACGGTAGCGATGGAGAGGTCACACACACCTTCTTTATAAGGCTTTTGTTACCTTTTAACAGATTTTTCACTTTTTTATTGAAACCACTATTCACACTTTCTATCGGGTTCTTATTTAATTCTTTATAAGTGCTATAATCACCCAAAAGACTTTCCATTTTTTCTATGTATTCATTTTTGTTTAAAATTACTAGGGCACCTGATTTATTTGCTTTTGTAATGTGTATATCTTTATCTTTTTTCAGTTCATTGATGGCATTCATAATCTTTGGGTACGTTTGTGTGTCTAATCTTTTTCATACTTCCATAAATCACTCCCTTAATTATGTTGACCTCTTCACTAGTTAAATCACTATATTTTTCCAAGTTGCACAATCCTTTAGTAATTTCTACACTATTTATACTTCCAGTTGATAGAGCAAAATTTAAACCATAGCCTAAAGCACTGGTTACATTACTATCCAGATGCTTGTTTGATAAATTGACGACATATTTATGATTCCTAATCGCAAGAAGCCCCTGGACTACCAACGCCAATCATGAATGTGTCGTCAATTTATCAAATGTTATTATTCTTTATGGCCATGCTTTTTCATTTTTCCATTTCATTTCACCCAATCACTATATTTTTCCAAGTTGCACAATCCTTTAGTAATTTCTACACTATTTATACTTCCAGTTGTTAGAGCAAAATTTAAACCATAGCCTAAAGCACTGGTTACATTACTATCCAGATGTTTGTTTGATAAATTGACGACACATTAATGACAATATATATCATCATATATATTGTCATGACATCAATAAGGAAAATGTAAGTGCAAGTCAGTATTTCAACATATTTATTATAAAAAGAAACATTATGAATGATATAAAATGTACAAAATCATTTTATATTAAGAAAATTACAAAAAACATAATTTATTATTAAAAAATAAAATTCTATTACTTTATACATTGTCAACAGGCTGTCAGAGCGCGAATGATGCCCCCTTGGTCTGTCCGGCCCCTTTTATCCTCCCCAGAATGCGCGGCAACCTTCCATCCAATCGACCCTAGGGAGACGCCATAACATGCCGCATGCATGACGCACTGCCCTGGCAACATGTGCGCGCCATTTATTAATCGCACTGGAGGTACGAACCGGCACCATGCAGGTTCTTACTTCTTTTTTGCGGCGCTGTGCCACACACTTACGTTTCATGCGACTTCATCATGCCGCCAGATGGCGTGCAGAAATTTGAAAAGTTTTAAAATCCTGGCAGCGCTGTGCGACTTTAACATCCGCGCCAGCCACCGCCAGCTATGTGGCGGGCTTTTGGTGCGCTTTTGTGCGGTTTCTTGCGGTCCCACACTGTAACAGCCCGCAACACAAAAGTACGTTTTGGTGTAAACCTACCTTAAGAACCAGCACCACCTGGTGCGGTGCGGCCGCACACCGCTTACGGTTTCGTGCGACTTCATCAGGCCGCCAGACGCCTTGCAGAAATTTGAAAATAGTTAAAATCCTGGCCACGCCGTGCGACGTTAACTGTCCGTGCCAGCCACCGCCAGCGGCGTGGTGCGCTTTTGGTGCTCTTTCGTGCAGTCCCATGCCGTAACAGCCTGCAACACAAAAGTGCGTTGGTGTAAACCTACCTTATGCAGGTGATTGGTTTTCCTCTACTTATATTTCACGTGGCTATCATTGTTGATCTCCACTCTTGTTGTTGTCCTGTATGTAATTCACCGTTAGCAGTGACACTCGGAATCCCGGTTGTTATATGGTGTCTGACCGCAGCATCAAGACGAAGGAAAGACAGAGCCTGTCCGAATATTAAGACCTTCAATAAATGTTTTGATAATATAGAAGTGAACTATGGGTCCTCGTTAACGAACGACTTGTTCCCTTTAATGATTCTCCCATGTTTTATCGCGACGCTTCAACCGATCTTCTTGTGTTTATGTCGTTACTTTTGTGAATGATGTTAGCTCTGTTTCAGTCTGGTCTATCATCGTTATTGAATGCGTGGGTAACTATTGCACTGTTTTGAGAATGTAATGAGAAATATTGACCTTTGTTGTTTTTACAAGTGTTTCGTATACTCCTGGTACTATGGGGTTGATATGATTGTTGTTATTCCTGATTAGGTTATTTCTTATCTTGTTGGTATATTTGAAATCAATTTCAGTATTATCCTGCTATGATTTACATACCTGCGTATGTAATCTATGTATGCTAGTTAAAGGTAAGGTTAAAAATCTATTCGGTTTTCTTCTATTTGTTTATCCTTAGGGCAAAAATAAGTCTTACGGGCACTTGAGAGAACTTTTTCAGTGAAGTTGTGGGAAGGGGGGTGGATCTGCTTCTGAAAGTTTTAAAATTTATTTCTAACAAGTGCCCTCTTTTTTTTCCTGTATTTCCCTTTACCTCCTGTTACCTCTTTCTAATGAAACACCATATTGTTTGGAAACTTGAATTTCAAGTCAGTGGCCTCTATGGGGGATTCTTCCATATGAAAAGCGTTCATATTCTGAATAATAATAATAATAATAATAATAATAATAATAATAATAAAGTGCATGGGAAGAAGGACTAATAAAAGTAGACGAAGACCCAGAAATATCAGAGACAGGAGAAAGACAGAAAGAACAGAGGACTGGCACAACAAACCAATGCACGGACAATACATGAGACAGACTAAAGAACTAGCCAGCGATGACAATTGGCAATGGCTACAGAGGGGGAGAGCTAAAGAAGGAAACTGAAGGAATGATAACAGCGGCACAAGATCAGGCCCTAAGAACCAGATATGTTCAAAGTACGATAGACGAAATAACATCTCTCCCATATGTAGGAAGTGCAATACGAAAAATGAAAACCATAAACCACATAGCAAGTGAATGCCCGGCACTTGCACAGAACCAGTACAAAAAGAGGCATGATTCAGTGGCAAAAGCCCTCCACTGGAGCCTGTGCAAGAAACATCAGCTACCTTGCAGTAATAAGTGGTACGAGCACCAACCTGAAGGAGTGATAGAAAACGATCAGGCAAAGATCCTCTGGGACTATGGTATCAGAACGGATAGGGTGATACGTGCAAACAGACCAGACGTGACGTTGATTGACCAAAGTCAAGAAGAAAGTATCACTCATTGATGTCGCAATACCATGGGACACCACCAGAGTTGAAGAGAAAGAGAGGGAAAAAAATGGATAAGTATCAAGATCTGAAAATAGAAATAAGAAGGATATGGGATATGCCACTGGAATCGTACCCATAATCATAGGAGCACTAGGCACGATCCCAAGATCCCTGAAAAGGAATCTAGAAAAACTAGAGGCTGAGTAGCTCCAGGACTCATGCAGAAGAGTGTGATCCTAGAAACGGCACACATAGTAAGAAAGTGATGGACTCCTAAGGAGGCAGGATGCAACCGGAACCCCACACTATAAATACCACCCAGTCGAATTGGAGGACTGTGATAGAGCAAAAAAAAAAAAAAAAAAAAAAAAAAAAAAAAAAAAAAAAATAATAATAATAATAATAATATTAATAATATGATAATAATTCATTTAATCCAGATAAATAAAAATATTCCTGAAAGCAGTCTGGATTTGGATTGAATCTTTCCCCAATTAAGGAAAACCAGAGAAAAAACAACGTCCAATCCAGCCAGACAGGAAAGCGCCTTTATGGTCTAAGCTCCTCCCTCGACGATCGTAGCAACTCGCGTTAATCTTAATACGATCACCCATCTTAAGAAGGAGGTGATTCCTTCCCTTCCTCCTCCTCCTCCTCCTCCACCTCGTCCTCCTCCTGCTCCTGCTCCTCCTCCTCCTCCTCCTCCTCCTCTCTTTCATCTCAACCTTTCTGAGATTCGACGACGCATGTTAATATGTAGTTGTGGAACAGGAAGCCAAGCGAGTCGTTCTTGTTGTGGCTGATGAGATTTTGACCAAATGCTTCCCCTTCATGCTCAGAAGGTATTTCAGGTTATGGTACAACTGACACGGGAGGTTCAGGCTATGGGATTTAGAGATTGGGTTTCTGAAGCCTTGGAACCCTTTCAATGGAAATGGTAATCCAGCAATAATTAAGGGATAAGAAACGATTATCCAGTATTGCAAATGACCACAATATGGAACCATTGCTGATTATGAAAGGGAAACAATGTAAAGACATGATAAATAGTGCACTTTCCCTAACTTATTATGTTATTACCTAAGAGAAATATCCCAATCATTTATTCTCAAACTGTCCTTCTCTTTTCAAACAAAGTTAATATGTATCGATATGGTTTCTCTCAAGATATATGGAAGTCTTGAAAGCAACAATATTGATACATATAAACTTTCCTTTGAAAGAGAGAACAGTTTGAAAACAATTCAGCTGAATATTTTTCTATGTAATATATATACTTGCATAAATATGTGCATATATATATATATATATATATATATATATATATATATATATACTATATATCTATATAGAAACTAGAAAAAATATCTGTTTGATTGTATAGTTGAAATGATTTTGGTTCAATCTACTTTTGCATTCATGGTAAAAATAATATTCTCTTAATTCTTAGAGGATTTTCATAATTCTAATATATCGCCCCCTCGAGTTATATTGTATGTTGAATGACGAGCTTTCTTCGAAGGGTTAATCTTATTAATACTCAAATGGCCAAACTTTTTTTCTCATTTTGATTCAAGAATTCTTAAGAATAAAAACAACTTCCTTTCGGTAAACGTAACAGAACGCAGGACAAATATTAAGTTAAGAGACTTTTCTCGTGTAGAATGTCTTATTATTTTCTTAATGATTTCATATTCCTGCATCTCTCGGTGCTGTTGAGAAGCGGAAAAGATGAGATGAAAGAAATATTAAAAGAAATGTTCTTCAGCTTGTTATAATTGGGTGAAACTCTCAGGCGGCTTAGTTCTCGAGAATCCTTTGCGGGACGTTTCATTCGAGTCCTTTTTTCACTCCAAAATGATCTCATTACTTTTGAAGGGTTTTCGATCCCAAATGAGGAAATTCATTTACTTTGGCATCGTACCAGATATATGTATATTTTTTCCCCAGAAAAAATATGTATTTTCGTCTCTTTTTATTAAAAGAACGAATTCCTTGAATTCAGATTCTTCGAATGTTACGTAGTTTTCACGTCTCAAACATTTTATGATTTATGTTATTTGATGTTTTGAATTATCTTTTCTTTCTATTTGTGGCATCTGTGTTGTTTTACGTCCTTCCTATTTCATTCTGTTACTTCGATTTAGCGGAAATATGTTAATTCAGTCAATAGTGAAATAGCAGAAAGATGAATCTATATAGTAATGACCATTTCTATTTAATTTCAAGGCCATTGAAATATCTAACATCGGATGTATTAATAATGAGTTTAATTATTTTTACAAATGTCTTCTGTATATTTATTTGCTACTTAAATGCACCTATTTGATGGTTCTATCCAATATTTAGTTTTGGTAACTAGATTTCAAACGTTCGGTAACAAAACGTCAGTAAATCAGATCATAATACATAAGTTTTTCAATATTCCCTATATATTTTATTCGAACTATTTAATTACGGAACGACGATTAAGGAAGATTTTTAAATGTCGAAGGTGGAAGAGAGAACTCAGACAGGAAATCAAAGTAGAGGCAGTCAATATACCTCGCTGTGGAACTTCTCAGTTTCAGAGGACCTTTATTCCTCACTCGGCTGGAGGTCGTGCAATTGGAATTTCAGCAGTTCAAGCGAAGATGCAAGACAACAATATCCTAATGCAGTTCTCCTTCCATTTCAATTATTTACTTGCATTTTTATGTTTGTTAACCCGTTTTTTTATTTTCTTTCTTTTTTTTAATAAGTGGATCTTTCTCTCTCTCTCTCTCTCTCTCTCTCTCTCTCTCTCTCTCTCTCTCTCTCTCTCTCTCTGTCTTAGTATTCTCATTTCAAAAACAAACCTTATCTGTTTCTATTCCTTTTGCCTTCTTATCCTCCATCACTTGTGTTCTCCCTCATCCGGAATCGTTCGTCTTCAGCAATGACTCATTCTTCGTCATGTTCGCCATCATTTTCTCTTCCGCAAGAAAAAACAACGGCAGCGATCGTTATCGGTAATGACTCTCCTAAATCATCTAGAACAAGATCTCCCCCCCCACCCCCTCCCCTTACCCGGCTCCCGTATAGGTTCATTATTTACTAGCACAAGAAAAATACGTTAGCTGTCGGTTTTGTGAGACGCGAGGTCTTTGTTTCTACGTCAGATTGTTGTCATTGCACGCGAAATTAAATGAGCCGGGAAATGCAGGCATTTCTGTCAAACTTACACACGCACACACACACACACACACACACTCACTCACTCACTACACTGTGTATATATGTATGTGATTTGTCTACATATATATTTATGAGGAATATAGTTTTAGGATTTTTTTATTTGGTTTGTATGTGGCTTCATGGTAAAGGCTTAGATAATGTAATCTATTACCAGATACATTATAACAGAGAGAGAGAGAGAGAGAGAGAGGAGAGTGAGAGAGAGAGAGAGAGAGAGAGATGACTTTTGAAAAATGTATCTAAAGAGGTCCTATCTACTGTCGAAAGTTTAGCCAACAGCGTTCCGTCCGTCTCGGAAGAATGGCAGTTACCAGAGTTATGGTATTTCCCAATTTTCGGTCAGATTACTACAAAGAGATAAGTATTGAATCTTTTTAAAAAGGGGATTTTAACATTGTAAATCAAAAGTTATATTGTTACATTTCTACATTTGCAGCCCTAGGAGAGCTGAAAATCAGCTGAGTGGTCTGGTTAAACAAATACTTTTGTAATAATAATCGAGTCCTTTTAAGAAATTTAAGTAGCCTGTGAATGAGCTCCATTCCTATTTATGCATAAATATATCAGGGCACTGAGCATTATATTACACACACACACACACATTATATATATATATAGATATATATATATATATATATATATATATATATATATATATATATATATATTAAAAAACGTGTGAAAAATTCTATATGTTTAGAAGGCGCTGTGGCTACAGAGTATACATTTATATATGTTGTATGTATGTATATATGTGTGTATATACAACACACACACACACACAACACACACACACACGCACCACACACACATATATATATATATATATATATATATATATATATATATATATATACACACACATATATACATACATACATACAACATATGTAAATGTATACTCTGTTAGCCACAGCGCCTTCTAAACTATAGAATTTTTCACACTTTTTTTAATACGCATGTCAGTACAAGGCCTTAGATCCCAATTCAAGAAATATGAAGGAATTCTGATGTCCGATAACGGGAATCGAACCCTCATTCCGAGAAATCAGATACCTTGGATCTGATTATTCGGAATGGAGGTTTCACTTAGCGTTACCGGGCATCAGAATTACGTCCTATTTCCTGCACATTGGATCTAAAGCTTTGTAGTGAAAAATGCACACACAGAAGAGGTCACTTTTGAAGAACACCCAAAACCCAGAATCTATGGGAGATATATTGATGATATCTTTACACAACAAAGAGCGAAAATGACGTAGATGAATTAGTAAATAAACTCCGAGCAAATTCTACATTAAATTTTACGGTAGAAAAAAGTGATGAGAAAATGCTCCCCTTCTTGGACGTACTTGTGACCCAGAAAAACAACAAATACAATACCACCGTATACACTAAAAAGACAGATGCTGGGAGATGCTTAAATGCTAGAGGAGAATGCCCTGATGCATATAAATGATCTGTGGTAAAATGCATACATGAAACGCGCCATAACACACTGTTCGACGTGGAAAGCGATGAACGAAGAAATTAACAGAGTTCAACAGCTGCTCACAAATAACGACTACCCAGATGACATGATCCAGCAAGTTGTCAAAGAGATTAGAGGCTTTCCATAACCCGACCCCGAGGGACAACACACAAGACAAAGACAAGAAATAGTGATATACCATCAGATATCATACAACAACACCACGAAGATGAAAGGAAAGCCATCCTTGGTATACTGCGAAGAGGAACCACCCCCCTAGCACCATATAACAAAATAACAGCAAGAATTTACTGCAAGCCAAACCTTACGGCCTCACTGGTAATGAAAAATAGTACAGCTCCATCGACGGAGAAAGAGGTTGAATCTAATACAGTATACAAGTTTGTCTGTGCTGACGAGCAATGTCAGTCCCCCCAAAAATGCTATATCGGACAACAACCACTACACTCAACGTCGCATGCAGGCCCACAGAAACCAAGGCGCTATCCACAGCATTTTGTGGATACCCACAATAAAAAAACCATCTTTACAAGAACTTCTCACAAACACCAAAATAATACACAAGGAAGGCAACTACATCGTTTATTGATATCAGAAGCAGTCAGCATTGCCATGCAACGCCCCCCAATCTTAACATCCAACGCGAGGCAGACCGATCTTTGCCCTCGTGTAGGAGGCAGCCCTTCAACCGCGTGGAACAAGACCACCACACGCGGACAGGAGCACACACTGACATTTGTTAATTAAACATATATGTAATTAATATATATTTATGTATAATGTGTATATAATAATTTACTTTCACTTTTGATATAATTTTCTGTTGTTAACAACTATTTATTTATTTGTCTTATTTTATGTTTCACTATAGTCTTTTGTAAATATTTTTAAAACTAGGTATCTGGCAATTGTACTACCTTTCCGTCCTCATGACGTCAGAACGTCAGCTAAATAAAAACAACATATTTGTAAAGAACCCCATTATGTGTCCATTAGTAACCTGAACAATGAATGAACGAAAATAATTAGAAAATATGAATCAATTTCAATAAGCTGGTAAAACAGTGAAAAAGCCATTCTATTCAATGAATATATATATATATATATATATATGATATATATATATATATATGTTTATATATATATATATATATATATATATATATATATATATATATATATATATATATATATATATATATATCTATTTATTTATTTATATATATATAATATAATATATATAATATAAATATATATATATATATATATATGTATAATATATATATATATATATATATCTATATATATATACAAACACACTCACACATAAATACCATCTTACGATAGGAAGTAGATGCGCACCCGCATAGTTTACAAGGTTAATTATTTAATTGCCCTGAATATAATTGAGGGATTTCTATGAGATGTACGAAGCGCCTACTGAAGGTGCGCATCGACTCTCATAGGAGTGGCAGCCATCGTAGAGGCTCGCCTTCAATTAAGCAAAAGGGAAATAGTGCTATTAGACTCCAGGCCACTCCTGCCACATACATACAGTGAATTTTCCAATACTCGGACAAACAAAAAACACATTCCATTCGCTTCCCTTTTTAGAGTTCCTCCTATTAAACAATAGACTCAAACACTCAATAGCCAACCATGTGAGTTCCATTGTTCTTTTTATAGTTCTCTCTCTCTCTCTCTCTCTCTCTCTTCCTTATCCCCACCATTTCACCTTCCTTCATTCGCAGTCTTCTAACTCGCTCAGTTGTCATTTAACTTCGACATGAACAGTTATTAATTGTTCCTCCAGTATTATGTACTACGTTAACATTAGTTTTTTTAACAATATTAAAGTTTTTTCTCACAGTATCTGCCTGCTCAGTGATTTTATTTGACGATTTCTGCTTATGTACGTACTAATCTCTTATTACTTACTCATTAGTACTCTTTGCTCAGTTTTCATTTGCAGTTAACTTGGGTTTTTATGGTCCTTTTTTACTTTGTATTATTATGATCTTAAAGTGTTTGCCAATTACAGTTGTATATTTTTCTGACTGATTCTATTTATGGTGTATGTCATC
>NC_087216.1:70187568-70195068 GCF_015104395.2 Macrobrachium nipponense | reverse complement strand
TATTACACACACACACACACACACACACACACATATATATATATATATATATATATATAATATATATATATATATATATATTTATATATATTGTGACGTCTATAGATCGTTCGTCTACCCAAATATCAATTAAATAATTTGATTTGGAAAACGGCAGCCATTTCTTTAGAATATCAGCTGATTTTTAGTAAACGTGGGAAACCCAAAACCTGCCAGCTAGAGATAGGAAGTTCCCCAGTTGGGGAAAAGAGTCTTTTATCAGCTGTAGGGACGTATCTCAAAAGGGAAGGGTGTAGGCAGATTGGTACTTCTTAGACCTATACCTTAAGCTCTCTTTCCTGTGACCCCTCTGCTGGCTGTATGCTTGTTTTCCAGGATTTGCCTTGATCGGGGGGGTTAAGAACTGACTTCCAACCCCTAAGCAACCCACCTGAATTCTGGCCTCAGTCGGCTGCGAGACGTGATCTCGAACAGTAGGTCAAATTACCTGCCTTCCTGTTAGGCCTACCCAGTGTGTGAATGGCGCGCCGATGACCCAGGCCTCAGACAAAAGGGGGCCCATGCTTTTCTACAAGAGCCACATTTTCTACAAAGGTCCACACTGAACACGACATCCAGGTACGTCTTGTGGAACAGCATATTGCCAGTCTCTCCCTTAGCACCTATTATCATTTTGATCCTCATTCTCCCAATTCAATTTCCAGCAACAAAAGGAAGGTTCATCCCTTTGTTCCCCCTCACTGCCTCATGCCGCATGCTTCCCTTGTGTGATCGTCCCAGACCAATGGAGTCATTGCATACTTCAGTGAAACCTTAAAGTCCTTCTCCCAGTATTAGAGAATTAATTAATCAAAGCAAGAAGTCATTTTTTCTTTTATCTCGTTTAATCTGGGATTCTTTTCCAGATTCCATGAGTCACGTGCCGTCTCTCTGCCCGCGAGTGTGCATTACCCAAGTTTTATGAAACCAGCTCGAATTAGTCACACTTTAGCCAGCTACCCACTTGTGAGAGATTCTAAGCCCCAACGTGGGGGCCAATAGCATTCATTTTCTCTAGGCCAGCACGGGCCTCTTTTGTGTAAATAAATAGCTGTAAAGTAACGAGCTGAGTTTTCTGGCGACCTTTTCCCTCTAAGAAATTATCAATAATAATCAGTTTTACGGTAAGTTCAATTAATTTAACTTGTCTTCCTTCAATTATTTACCGTTTTTACGTATCTAGCCTCTCTCAAGGCCAGCTATATACGTAAAATTGGCGAATCTTGCCAACATCGAATCTGGGCTTGCTTAAAAAAAGCTTGTAAATCGCGTTATCCGTTGTAAAACGTAAACTGTAAATGTTTTTCAAAGCGCAAAACAAAGCACACTTGCAGCGGAGAAAGACACTGACTCACGGTAAGGTATTCCATTCATTAATATGATTATTCTATAACCAATGTTAGCTTAAGGTACGTTTAAGTATTTTTATTGTTAAGTGGTCAAAAGAGCGTAGGTAGAAATATATTGTAACGGCGAATGCGCCAGAGCTTTATTTTAGCGGCGAGCAAACAATTTGCCCCGCGAATTCTCTGTTACTTTGTGCTGTCCTCGTAGGAGCTCACACTAACACGTGTGCAGATAGATGCCAGAAAGGACCAGATCAAACTAGGAAGTGCTTTGCCAGGGTTTATTGCTGTATTAGAAAGCCTAGTTAGTTAGGAGTGTTTTACTAATAGTTACGGCAAAAGAAGTGTACAATTCTTTTGTCTGTGATATGTTAGGGAATCCATTTTTAACTTAGTTTTCATTCCAAGTGTTGGTAACCGCTTACCTCTCAGCTTAAATTCAGCTTAGAGCATTCTCGCGCCTGCGCGGTCTCAACCAGCCTTCGTTTTCGCTCACAGCGGCAGCCATGTTTGTTATCTTTCAGAATTATCTAAACCATTTAAGCAAAGTAACGTAAGTCTCAAAGTTTTAACGTAAATAATATCAGTCGCGGTACTAGTATCTATCGTTCTGCCAGAGAAATTAACGTAATTCGCCTTGAATAAGAAAGTAGAATTTTGTGTTGTAAATTGCCTTCGCATTTACAGAGAATCAGCTGATTCGCCCGCGCTGGTCAGCTCGCTCACGTGTTTCACCTCGCATCGCTCACTCACTCGCTCGCTGAGCGAAGTTTCATTTCACTTCGCACTTAACGTAACCTCATTTACAATTGTTTGCTAACATCGTTTTAAAATCCTTACCGTCATTTTTCACTTGTCCTTACGTAAAGTTAACGTAAATCTTAAAAGTAGAGTCACTTGCAAGAATTGTTAACGTAAAACGCGTCTTTGTAAATTTCATATTAAAACGCAAATCATTTCATAAGCGCGAGCCGCTACTAGTAACGTAAAAATCGTTCACCACGAGCGCGTTATCATTTTCATAAAACGTTATCCAAAGCAATTCTTTCATTTCACGTTAACGTAAGTAAATCATTTAACGCAAGTTGCGTCATATTAAACTAACATTAGTAGTTCAATTCAAATATAAGGGAGTTCATTCATATATCATTTTTCACCCTCTCCGAGAGAGAGAGAGAGAGAGAGAGAGAGAGAGAGAGAGAGAGAGAGAGAGAGAGAACCCAGTATTCACGAAGCCAAGAGTACTACATCTTACCACTATTATAGCATGCAGAATTAACATTTATTTTAGTCTCTTGTGTCTTTCATTTACACAGCGTGATACGTTACGCCGCATGTGTCCATTGCAGTTTGCAAGCATTTATTTATTTCATTTATCGAGTACTTAAGCGAGGGGACTGAGCATTTCTAAATTTCCATTACCTGTCGTTGCCCAGAGTGGTCTTTTCATTTTCTTTTATCACGAAAGACTTGCGTATACCGCAAGCACAATTCACACGTGTGCCACGCAAATTCATTACTTCCAGACAGGGAAGTCGTTACAGTTTAGGACTGGCCACACAGTGCACTAATTCTTGACACTGTCCATCGACTGGCTGCTGAAGTACTCCCACCTTTACTTTCTCTCTCCACTATTACCCTCTGCCATGAGCAGTGCCATTTCACTTCAGTATATTAAGTATACTGCATGTAGTGTCCGGGACACACCAGCACGATACCAGTGCTCCAGCCTCCAATAAGTGCCATTGCACCTGTACAGGCCGTACAGGTAGCCATTTAAACCTGCGTGTGCCGTCCTTACGGAACGCCCAAGTAACTAGTGTGTCCATGTACAAGGGTCAGTGATCCTTCGAAACACTCAACAAAGGGAACGCCTCCCGAAGCGCCGCAATACCAGCCCTAAGTGCTGTCAAACCAGCGTGTCCGTCCTACGGAATGCTCATTCATTAGAGTATCCACCATTTGGATCACTGAACCAAGGAACGCTCCTCATAAGTGCCGTGCACCTGTATTGGACCTACAGGTATAGCCCATTCCAACGTCTCCCAAGTTGGGAACGCCCGTAAGTGTGACGTACGCCGCACACTGGCATTCGATTTTTTCACCTCATCAGAAGGGTGCCATTCACAAGGTGCCACCGAGCACCCAGTCTTTTCAGACTTTTCATTGCCACGTCGCAGAACACCTTTCCAAGTGAGTGCCACTGTCCACAGTAGGCACTCCCATTCCATTCAGTACCCTTTCCTGGCCATTGTTTTCATATTCCTCCGAGCCTCTACTGCAGCCTAAGGGAAATGTCTTCCCTGCTTCCCGCGACTTCTTTGCCAGAGAGCTAAGAAGAAGCTCGGAGCCCTCATAACTCTGGGCAAGGAGGCTGGTTACACTGGACCAGCACTTGACCAGTGGATAAAGACGCAGCAGGCTGCCGCGCGCCTGCAAGAAAAGGAAGAAAGAGAAGCAGAGGAGAAAGCCAGAGAAGCAGAGAGAAAGGAAAGAGAAGAAGAGAGAAAGCATGAGCTAGCTCTCCTAGATGAACGCAATCTCTCTGCTAGTTTCCAAGCCCCAGACCATGAGCTGACTCCCAGTGGAAGAGGTGGTTGCGAGGTTCTGACACCACTTGTTGTGTGCGTGGGCATGCTGCGGATCCGACCAGTGCCCAAGTCGGTCTCTACCTTGGGAGGAGAGCTTCCAGGGTGAACTTCTCCAAGGCTACCATGTAGCCCTGCCTGATGAACAGTCTCCTACGGCCTATCAGTGGATACAAGTCATGGCCGACACCGAAGCCCAGGTCTCCCTTATTTCCAGAAAGGCATTGCCTAGGGGTGCCAAAATCCAGACGAACGAAGAAATTCAGTTTGAATGGATTGACGGTAACCTCTATTCTGTTCCTTCGGTCCTTCTGAATGTGGAAATGCCCTTTCTGGACCAGGAGACCAGGGAAACCACATTGTGCCGCCTGGGCGTAGTTGACCAATTTCATGATGTTTATCAGGTGATATTGGGCCGAGATTTACTTAAGCCATATCTCCCCTGGACGCAGCTCCCACTACCAGATGCACCGGATCCCTGCAGCATGCCTCATAATCAATCATCAGTTTTAGATTCAGAGGCTAGTGCCTCCGATGTCCCAGACATCCCTTTTATTTGTGAACCTGGCCCTGACCCAGTGTCAGAGCCAGACGTTTCTTCCGCATCATCTCAGCCTCTTACCATTTTGCTGCCTACCTCCTCCACTTTGGAAGAGGTAAGCCCACCAGTTAACCCCGGACTTGTTTCCGAGGGTGATTCCACGGAGGATTCCTTACCTCCCTACCTCAAATCATGCCAAGAGAGGACTTTTCACCTGTGCCGAGCACACTGCCAGCCTTGGTGACTCCACAGATTCGCAACCTGTGGGGCCATCTCGGCCTTACCGCCAGTGCCACGGAAGAGGTTCTGGAACACGTTCTGCCGAGACTGTGGCCGCAAGGGTCACATGTCTGCCAACTACGGAGGGTGCGCTAATCACAATATTCCTGCCATCGCAATGGCCGTTACTAATCCTTCTTCACTAGACCCCCAGCTAAGGGCCCTATAACAGTCGCACCCCTCCAAAGCCATTATCAGCCAAGCCACGTCAGAGCCTACGACGACTCTGGCGCTCAAATCTCCCTGATACGGGAAGATCGAATCCCCCGAGGGGCTAATATTGACAGACGTCAACTGATAACCATTGAAGGCATCAATCATATTAAACTGATCCTTCCGACCGTACAATTGAGAGTCACCAGACCTTGTTTCTCCAAAGTATGTACTCTTGCAGTTGCAAGCTACATTCCAGGAGGTTACGACCTCCTCCTAGGGCAAGACATGTAGTCTCCCTCACCGTTCCAAAAGAAGCCTAGGGGTCCTAACCCCACGACCAATCACTCCAAGCAAGGAGTCATCGAAATTCTACTTCCTCCAGGAAGTACGTCCACCACAGTCTCCCCCGTTACCAAGGAGGGAGATTGACCATTCACAGTTACGTTGCATAAACCTGCAACATAATAGGGCACTCTACTAATTGGCCTAGGTGCCCTAGCAAACTACCAGCAGCGGACACGCCCATTTTCCACAAGGCTTAGCCTTCAACAAGAGCAGGAGCCTCTGTCTCCCATTTCCAAGGGCACGCTGAGAGGTATTGCACCTCCGGTACCCGCATCAGGTCCAGTCGACCTCAACACTCTGCCAGTGCCAACTTGGGCAGCACTGAGCAGTGCCAAGCTCCGTCCAGCTGGACGTAGAGCCACCACGGAACTTGACTTCTGCACCTGGCCCCGAGCTAGTGCCGGCGCCTAACCTAACCAAGGATCCTCCTACAGGAGATCTTCCAATAGGCATGGAGCTTACCGCAGCCCATGGCCCATCCCAAAGTCCATGAGTCTTCTTCACCCTCACCACTGTCGCCCGAGGATGAACCTCCGGCAGACCTAACCTTCATAGCCTCCCTCTGGAAAACCAGAACTGCCCGACAGGAGTCAGCCTGGAGTTTTTCCCCTTACGACGGCTGTCGCAGCAGCCGAAGTGAGGGCCTCCCCTGCAGTAGGTTCCACTCTACGACGGTTGCTGCAGATACCGAAGTAGGGTGTTCTCCTGCAATCCCCCAGGCTACCACTGCCTCTGCTCCTGCCGGCGTTTTCTGGCCTTTCCCAGAGTCGGTGCCTCCGTCTACTCTAGGACTGGTATAGCCAGGTCCTGGAGGAATAAGAAGAAGAAGAAGAAGGGACGTAGCAAATCATTAACACACTAACCAAAGAGCCACATGCTCTCCTTGACACCTGTGCCCGAGGTACAGTGTCGCATTCAATTGCAGAGTGATCCTGGCACCTACCCAGAGAAGGTAGCCAGCCTGATCTCTGCCAGTAGCACTAACCCTCTAACCCCTAGCCGTTGTAATACTAACCCTCACTTAAATATAATTACCTCATTGCATTTCCCTCCTGGTCAACTAACCTCATCATCCCCACGCATCATTACCTCTCATTATGTATTTTAACAATTCCGTCGCTGAACTACTGCTGTGCGTACCACACTCTGGAATGATTGCGTCTTCATTTAACTGTATTGAGTAGGTTAGGCTAATGATTTAGTACCAGGGCATTAGGTTAGTAGCAAGTAGAATTTTCAAGTAACCTTATCTAGGGGTAGAGTAGACTGTCGTCACAGACAACCCGTAGTTATTACTTAGGCTAGATTACATCACTACATAAAGGTTAGTACACTTAGCATCTTTGCCTATAGTTAGGTAGGCCATTGTAGTCAGCGTATCGCTGCTCAAAAAACTTCAAGTTAGAGTAGGAGAACTGGGTAGTCGAGACGATCAATTTATTTAAGCCAAGACCTTCACGCCCGAAAGGGAGTGAATGCCTTCTTCAACAGGGGGAGCTGTGACATCTATAGATCGTTCGTTCTACCCAAATATCAATTAAATAATTTGATTTGGAAAACGAGGAAAAACAAGCCATTTCTTTAGAATATCAGCTGATTTTTAGTAAACGCGGGAAACCCAAAACCCGCCAGCTAGAGATAGGAAGTTCCCCAGTTGGGGGAAGAGAGTCTTTTATCAGCTGTAGGGACGTATCTCAAAAGGGAAGGGGTGTAGGCAGATTGGTACTTCTTAGACCTATACCTTAAGCTCTCTTTCCTGTGACCCCTCTGCTGGCGTATCTTGCTTTTTTTCCAGGATTTGCCTTGATCGTGGGGGGTTAAGCTGACTTCCAACCCCCACCCCGCAACCCACTTGAATTCTGCCTCAGTCAGCTGCGAGACGTGATCTCGAACAGAGGTCAAATTACCTGCCTTCCTGTTAGGCCATACCCAGGGTGTGAGTGGCGCGCCGATGACCCAGGCCTCAGACAAAAGGGGGCCCATGCTTTTCTACAAAGACCGCCACATTTTCTACAAAGGTCCACACTGAACACGACATCCAGGTACGTCTTGTGGAACAGCATATTGTGCCAGTCTCTCCCTTATCACCTATTATCTTTTGATCCTCATTCTCCAATTCAATTTCCAGCAACAAAACGGATTGTCATCCCTTTCTTCCCTCTCACTGCCTCATGGCCGCATGCTTCCCCTTGTGTGATCGTCCCAG
>NC_087216.1:70159363-70187068 GCF_015104395.2 Macrobrachium nipponense | reverse complement strand
TTTGAAAATGACAAAAGTAAACTATAAATCAGTGTTTCTCAACCTTTTCACTCCCGATGAACCCTTTGATCTAAAAGCCCCCCACCCCCCCCGGATACTGAAAGGTCTGTCTGCCTAACATGATGACTTTTTTAAACTAAAACCGAAACCGTGTTATTATATTTATCTAAAGAAAGATGCAGTAACTGAATAATTATGAAAAATAAGAAAACCAATAAATGGAAACAGGAGAAGAAATACAGAACAGGAACAAATTATTTCTTATAGATTCCTTTGATGAGATGGCTGACACATGTAGGCACACACGCGCGCACACACACACACACACACGTCTATGTGTGTTTATTTAGATTTCGATATCAAGTAGTATTGCTGTTCAATATTTCACTTAGCTTATACCTGCAATCAATCTTGAATACATATTTCGCGCGCTTATGCACATTGCAATTTGAATGCTACTTAACTACTGGAGAAAACAATGTTGACTGAGCATTCGACCATTTGCATTTTTCACAGCTTAGATGATTCCATGAATGTCTTTATTGGTTAACATCTTCAACATGACTTCAAAAGCGTTTCATGTAAATATGCCCAATGTGGTTATTACAACTATACATGCACATTGCATATTTCGCAAAAAGCTTATGATGCATCAGCATACGCAGACAGACGAGGATACACGCCCACTGTTAGATGCATAAATATAAATCAGTATACTCATACAATTGCATCATTTTATTTCAATCATTCAGCTGAGCAAGAATTCACTTGACTGATTCCCTGCACTGACTGGAGTGACTGAGGAAGAGTTGAAACTGAGTGTGATTTTCGGACAACTGATATTGGAAGACTGAGAACCCAATCAGTTTCATTAGACAGGCTAAATAAGGAGTAATTAGGAGCAATTTTGCCTCAGACTTTAGACCTCGCTTCCTAAATAAGGTTTCTACTTAGTGTTGCAGATCAATTGAGATAAGTGACAGTCGAGATTCCTAATGGAAAGTGCCTACTGCTATTGCTATTATTATTATTATTATATTAGAGTAATAAAAATCCACACTTGAATAGTAAACTATATTATGTAAAATAAACAAGCAAAGACTTTCGAACACCTGTACGGTGTTTCTCATCAGTGTTAACATTAAATTGTAAAGTGAGAGGGTAGTTTTCATATATTATTATTATTATTATTATTATTATTATTATTATTATTGCTGCTGCGTTTGTTGTTAATGATTGAGGTACCGTATTGTTGGCCGATTATATATAATATAGGAAGAGAGATTATTATATATATACATATATATATATATATATATATTATATATATAGATATATATTATATTAACTACTATATATATATTATATATATATATAAAATATCTATATTACATAGATAATGAATGTTATCACATCACCATGATTCATTTGCACTCATTAAGGTACAAATGTCCTTTAATATCTAATTTGCTCCACCTTGGAATTAATATATTTTCATATATGTTAATCAAAGGGGAATATTTTAGTTGATAAATTCGTCGGCTCATGGGCTCGAACCACAGAACCAAGAATTCACGACGCACAGGGAAGCTCTTTACCCACAAGGCTATCACGAGAGGTATAAGTTAACGCCGTCTCTCGCCTACAAATCCCAGTCGTGCTTAGGTATTCGTTGTTTAGAGTTGGCATTAACCCACCTCGACCTTGATTGCTATACAACTACCTAGAGGATACAAACACCGTCCCCCACCAACAGAAAGGCCGCAGAAGGAAGTGTAGAGGCACAAAGGACCAGCTCCTGATAGACTCTATGCTAAAGAAGAATAGTAAGAGTAGAATCAACTTAAGCATGGCATAGATTGCCTATAAGAAAGCTTTCGACATGATACCGCACACATGCCTGAAAATATATGGGACAGAAGAAAACACCATCACATTCTTCAAATATACAATATCTAACTGGAATACAATACTTACAAGCTCTGGAATAAGGCTAGCAGAGGTTAACATTAGGAAGGGAATCTTTCAAGCAACTCAGTCCCCAATATTCGTAGTAGCCATGTTTCCCATGGCAAAATACTGCAGAAGGAGGATGCTGGGTACCAACGCAAGAAAGGAGGCAACAAAATTAACCATCTGATGTTCATGGATGACATCAAGCTGTAAGGTAGGAACACCAAAGAAATAGATTCCCTAATCCAGACTGTAAAGATTGTATCTAGGGACATCAGGATGGAGTTTGGGATAGAAAATGTACATGGACAACATACAAAGGGCAAGGTAACAAGGACTGAAAGGATTATCAGATGGGAACAACATCAAACACATATATGAGACAGGATACAAATACCTGGGAATAATAGAGGAAGAGGATATAAAACACCAAGAGATGAAGGACACGATCTGAAAAGAATATATGCAGATACTTAGGGCGACACTCAAGCCAAAACTCAACGCCAGAAATATGATAAAAGCCATAAACACATGGGCAGCACCAGTAATCAGATACAGCGCAGGAGTAGTGGAGTGGACGAAGGCAGAACTCTGCAGAATAGACCAGAAAACTAGGAAACACAATACACAAAGCACTACACCCAAGAGCAAATAAGGACAGACTATAATAACATGAAAGGAAGGAGGGAGAGGACTACTAAGCATAGAGGACTAAGACAACATCGAGAACAGAGTACTGGGGTAATATCTGGAAACCAGTGAAGACGAGTAGCTCAAAAGTGCGTGGTAAGGTCTGATAAAAGTAGACGAAGAACCAGAAATATACAGAGACAGGACAATGACGAACAGAACAGAGGAATGGCACAACAAACCAAAGTGCGGATAATACATGAGGCTGACTAAAAAACCAGCTAGCAATGAAACATGGCAATGGCTACAGAAGGAAACAGAAGGAATGATAACAGCGGCACAAGATCAGGCATTAAGATCCAGATATGTTCAATGAACCAGTACAAAAAGAGGCATGATTCAGTGGCAAAGGCCCTCCACTGGAGCCTGTGCAAGAAACAGCAGCTACCTTGCAGTAATAAGTGGTGCGAGCACCAACCTGAAGGAGTGATAGAGAACGATCAGGCAAAGTTCCTCTGGGACTATGGTATCAAAACAGATAGGGTGATACGTGAAAATAGAGCGGACGTGACGTTGATTGACAAAATCAAGAAGAAAGTATCACTCACTGTCACAATAATATGGGCCACTAGGTTTGAAGAGAAGGAAAGGGAAAAAATTGCTTAGTATCATGATCTGAAAATAGAAATAAGGACATGGGATATGCCAGTGGAAATTGTAACCATAATCATACGAACACTAGGCACGATCCCAAGATCCTTGAAAAGGAATCGGGGGGCAGGCTGCAACCCGGAACTCAACACTATAAATACCACCCAGTCGAACAGGATGACGAGAAACAAAAATAATATAATTTTTTTAAATACTGATAATCTCTCTCGTTGTCAACATAAACATTAGTCTCTTTGTTCTTAGGTACTTTAGAGTAGAGTTTATCAGTTTTTTATCAGATCCACATATATGTTATATGGAGGTGTTAGAACTTTGCCATTTCCTTTTGTTTTGTTTTTATTTTGGTTCATTGTCTTTAGTTTCCCCTATTTTGCTATTTATGATAGTATCCCCATCAGGGTTTTGAGTTTTCTTCCTCCACATTTTTAGTTACCATTCCTGTTTTTGATCCTTGGCCTGTTTATTCCCAGAGTCCTGTTTTCGGTCTCCTTGGAGTATTCCGAGGTGACTTTGGAAGTCCCTGCGCCCAGGTAAGGCAGTCTGTTTCTGGCCTTCGTGTTGATACCACATCATATGGATTACAGCAAGTTTGCTCCTTTATTCTGCTAAGATTTGAGCGCTCTTTATCCCTGGAGCTTGTTGCAACGCTGCTGCATCATCTTGCTGTAGCCTTGGGCCAGTATTAGCCTGGGGGACCTCTCCGTGATCAGGTATAAAGCCTTTAATTTTTGTGACGTCTGAAGGGACGTGTATTTGTGACATCTGAGAGACGTGGATCTTCCTGGAGGAGGTCGGGCTTTACTCTGCCGCTATTTGGAAGATAGCGGGGCATACCTTCCCGTTTCTTCGACATCCACGACGTTGTTTTGGATCAGTTGTAGTTCTTATAAGAATCTGTGAGGATTTAAACTCTTAGTGGCCACTTTGAATTATTAGGTTAATTTAGTTTTGTTAATTGTCAGGCTTCTTTCTGGCCGTTATTTTCTCTTTTCTTTCGGGACCCCCTTATTTTGGAGAATGTCTGGTTTGATTCTGTAATTAATAGTGTGTGTGTTTTATTCAATTGTGTTCAGATTGTGTGTTTGCTTTTCATATATTTTTGTATTTATAGAGGTTCCGGTAATCATTTCTATGTTGTGTTTGTAAATATTATATTATTTTTATTTGTGGTATTAGTATCCCTCATTGTTAATACTTGCACACTGTCTGTTATTTCACTTATCGTGACTTTAACTTTGGAGAACACCAGTTATGATTAATTGCTTTTCTGGAGTCTGAAAGTAGCCTTTTGAGGAGTGTCCTGACATATTTGGCGACCTTATTGCCAGGATTTCGGTCCTGTTTGGGTGTTCTCAGTGTGCAGTATTAACCGTGAGGGTGCTAGGCATAGGTCTAACACCTCTTTAGATTACTTATATTTTGTATTGGAAGTTTTCGGTTCAAAACGGAGACTGCTGCAATTTTGGATGTAATTGGTGGTGAGGGCTGGTAAGAGAGGTTGGCGAGTTTAAATAACGATGAATTGAACACGGTTGCTAACTATTTGGAGATTGAATTTTACCCCTCTATGAAAAAGGGATTATTATTGTTAACAATTTATGAAGGGATCAAGTCTGTAAAGTCTGATGGTGATAAGGAGGTGAAGTCAGCGGTAACCGTAGAGTTGGTGGAGAGACAAATTCAATTGCAGACATTGGAATTTGAAATTGAAAAATTTAGGGCAGGTGAGAGAGAGAAAGAAAGGGAGTTTGAAAGAGAAAAATGGTTGGCTAACCCGTCTTCTCCCTCGCAGTCTTCCCCTGGTGTCGCTGTTGGTCCTGTTATCAATTTGGCACAGGCTTTGAAGTTTGTTCCCACATTCCAAGAGTCGAACGTAGCAGAGTTCTTTGTCTCTTTTGAAAGGATGGCTGCTAGGTTGCAGTGGCCAGAGGAACACTGGCCCACTTTGGTACAAAGTAAATTCATTGGTAAAGCTCAGAAGGTTTATGTAACCCTTGATGAAAACTTGGCCTCAGATTATGAAAACGTCAGGGCAATTATATTGAAGGCGTACGAGTTAGTTCCCGAGGCCTATAGACAACATGGTTTTTCGGCAATTTGAGGAAAAACTCCTGATCAGACGTTGTGGAATTTGCCAGGCAAAGCAACAGTTCGCTGAGGACTGGCTTAAGTCAAAAGAGGTAGATACCTTTGACAAATTAAAGGAGTTAATGTTGATTGAGGAATTCAAGCATTGCGTCCCAGACAAGTTAAAAACACATTTAGAGGAATTAAAAATGGATAAGCTGCCGGAGGTGGCTGTAACCAGCGATGAGTATGTACTATCACATAAAGTAGAATTTCAGAATGCTATGTCTGAGGGAAGGTTGGACTGGAATAAGGCCATTCGTGATAATTATAGAGAGAATACCAGTAGGAATAATTATGGTAGTAAGAGTCGTCCCATGCGACAAAGTAATTCTACTTCTTTCAGGAATAATGATAATACTTCTTTCAGGAATAATGACAACGTTTCTTTCAGGAATAATAATACCTCTTTCAGGAATAAAGTTAATAATTCCGGGATGAATGTGGTCTGTTTCTTTTGTAAAAAAAAGAGGTCATGTAAAAAGCAGGTGTTACGCTTTTAAGAAAATGCAACAGTCCAGGCAAAATTCGGTGATGGGTGTCGGGAATGAAGAGGCTGTGTCTGTTAGGGCCAGGACAGGAGATCAATGACTACCCAGCAGTTTCACTAAGTTCGTATCTCAGGGTTGTGTATCAGCCGTAGGGTCACACTTAGAAAGGGGAGTGCGAATTTTGCGAGATACGGGTGCTGCGCAATCTTTGATCTTGAAAGAGGCATTGCTGGCTGACTTTGAACCTGTTGGGGAGGAATTTGTGATCTTGTCTGGTTTTCCGGATTCAGTTAAACTATATCCTATCAGCGTTTTTCAGTTGGATTGTCCGTCGTTTTCTGGGGCTATTAAATTGGCAATTGTAGAAAAATTTCCTGTGAAGAATATAGACGTTGTTTTGGGCAATGATGTTGTCTATAAGAATACAACTTGTCCAATTTTGATGATAAACCCTGAAATGTCTGTAGTTACTCGTTTTCAAAGTAGGGTTGTTGACGCTGCAGAGTCAACAACCGATTTAGATATTAGTACCTTAGAACGTAGTGATAGTAATAGTGTAGTAATAAGGGATGGATTAATTAAGCCTGATTGGACAAGAGAAGAGCTTATTAAAGCTCAGAAGCAAGAGTTCCTCAGTTTGCCCAAGGAATCTGGCCCTCTGATTTACTTAACAGTGCCTCACTACCTAATCATTAACGAAATTCTGTACAGGTGTAGTAGGCCTCAAGAGGCAGGTAATGACTATTGTGAAATAATTCGCCAATTAATGGTTCCTTTCAGTTTCAGGTTGGGATTAATGTCGGTGGCACATGAGAATCCTTTGTCAGGTCATTTTGGCATTCGAAAGACTACGTTGAAACTTCTGTCCAACTTCTGGTGGACAGGTTTGAAATCAGATGTAAAGAAGTTTGTCAACGGGTGCGATATTTGTCAAAAGGTAGGAAAACCGAATGAGTTGATTCCAAAGGCGCCATTGATCCCTATTCCTTTGGTGTCAGAACCTTTCAAGGAAGTCATTATTGATGTGGTTGGTCCCTTACCTAGATCTAGGAGTGGGAATGAATATATTTTTACTATCATGGATAGAATGTCCCATTTTCCCGAGGCTATTCCCCTCCGTACAATCAAGAGTGTAAAGATTGTGGATGTCTTAATAAATTTCTTTACCAAGTTTGGGTTACCTAAAGTAATTCAAAGTGACAATGGTTCTAATTTTACCAGTAGATATTTCAGGGGTAAGATGGCAGAATTAGGAATTAAGCATGTAACTTCGTCCCCATACCATCCGGAGACTCAAGGCGTTTTGGAGAGGTTCCACCAAACTTTGAAATCGATGCTGCGGAAATATTGTCTGGCTCATGAATCCGAGTGGGATAAGGAACTTCCCTACTTACTGTTTGCTTTTCGTTCATCTCCAGGTCAGTCATTGGGTCTGTCTCCTTTTAATTTAGTGTTTGGGCATAATGTCCGTGGTCCTTTGGAGGTCATAAGAGAAGTGTGGAAAGGTGACAGTACTGAGGTTAATTTATTGGATTACGTCTCTGGCCTTGGGGATAAATTGACGAAAGCTTGGGAGTTTGCCAAGAAAAATTTGGTGAGTAGTCAGAATAAAATGAAATATTATTTTGATCAAAAATCCAAACCACGTAGTTTCGCTGTAGGTAAAAAGGTTTTGGTATTGTTACCTTTGCCAGGAAATTCCTTAAGGGCTTCATTTTCAGGTCCCTGGAGGGTAATTAAAAAATCAAATGAAGTAAATTATTTGGTGGAGACTCCCGAATGCAGGAAAGCCTATCAACTCTGCCACATAAATATGCTGAAGAAATTCATGGATAAGGAAAATGCGATTCCTGTGACCATTGTCGGGAAGGGTGATGATAATGATAATGTTTCCTTTTCAGATTATGGTCTTGATAAAGGTAATTCTTTTGACAAAGAGTGTTGGCCTTCTGATAATCAAAACTCTTTGAAAAATTTTGATGATTTAGTAACCCATTTGGATGTGGACAAGCGGAATGTATTGAAAAGGTATATGTATGAATATGACTTATTTTCTGATGTCCCTGGTCGTACGTCTATCTTAGAGCATGATATAGACGTAGGTGATGCTTGTCCAGTCAAACAGTCCCTGTATTGTTTAAATCCTGTAAAAGGTGAGGTGGTGGCCAAGGAAGTAGAGTATATGTTAAGACACGGTCTTATAGAGCCAGGTAATAGTGTTTGGTCCTCACCGGTGGTGTTGGTAAAGAAAACCGATGGTAGTTATAGGATGTGTGTGGACTATCAGAAATTAAACTAGGTCACCCGTTCCGATAGTTTTCCTTTGCCTCGTTTAGGTCAAGCAAAATATATTAGTAAGTTTGATCTTCTCAAAGGTTACTGGCAGGTACCCCTGTCTAAACGGGCCAGGGCCTTGTCCGCTTTTGTCACCACCCAGGGTTTATTCCAGTGTCGTGTAATGCCTTTTGGGTTAAAGAATGCCACCGCCACTTTCCAAAGGTTAATGAATTCTTTAGTTTATGGGCTGGAAGGTTGTATGGTTTACATTGATGACATTGTGATTTATTCTGATGATTGTGACATTCATCTCAAACGTATTAAGGCTCTATTTAAGGTTTTAAGAAGAGCTGGTTTAGTGGTAAATTTAAGTAAATGTGATTTTGCTAGGGCGGAAGTGGTATACTTGGGACATACTGTTGGTAATGGGAAAGTGGCTCCTAAGAGGGCTAATGTAGAGGTAGTAGAGAGTATGCCAGTCCCATCTTGTCGTAGGGATGTACGGAGATTCCTCGACTTGATGGGATATTACAGGCGTTTCGTTAAAAACTTTTCAGATATTGCAGATCCTCTTACTAACCTCCTTAAGAAACACGTTTCCTTCAAATGGGACGACAAGACTCAAAATGCTTTTGAGTCCCTCAAAAAGGTGTTATTAAGCTTTCCAGTGTTGAGAGCCCCCAATTTCAACATTCCCTTTTCTCTTGCTACTGATGCAAGTGATGTTGGAGTTGGGGCTGTGTTACTGCAGCAGGATGATCAGGGGATAACTCATCCGGTAGCTTATTTCTCAAAAAAGTTAACGCCTCCCCAGAGGAAATATTCCACTGTAGAGAAAGAAACTTTGGCCTTGGTTATGTCAATTAATAATTTTAATATATACCTTACCTCCACAGATTCTCCTATATTAGTCTTAACGGATCATAACCCTTTAACCTTCCTTAATCGGTTTAAAATTAGAAACCAAAGGTTGGCTCGTTGGAGTATATTATTGCAGGAATGGGACCTGCAATTTAAACATATTCCTGGCAAAGATAATGTTTTGGCAGACGCTCTTTCTCGGATGGGGGTTTGAAACCTTCAGTGGCTGGCTTCACGGATTTGATCTATTTTTTCTAATCTGAATGTTTTGGGGTCGTGAGGGAGAAGATGGTCGTAGCGTTTTTTGTATTCAATTGAGTTTTGGTATCTTAGGATAGTGCTTTGATGATGTCTAGTTTTGATATAAGAGTTGACACTGTTAAGGGTAACGATAAAGTTAATAATAAGGTTTACTGTAAATGGTTATAATGAGGTTTAGTGTGATGTTAGGTTAAGTTCATGGCGGTGGCGAACTATGTATTATTTTCAAGGTATTTGCAGAGGTTTGAGTCCTCATTACACGTGTCAGAGCAGTGTTGTTGAAATGTCATGTTAATATAAGGTTTCAGGTATACCCTCAGCTGTGTAAAACTGTTTTTATGATCCTGCTTCATAATTTGCAAGTGGTTTATCTTGTGGCGTACGAGCCCGGTGTAGAAGTGTACGTATTTCACTGTTAATGTGATTTGGTGCCTGAGATAGCAAGAGACTATCGTATGGAAAGTGATTAAAACTAGGACAAATATATGGTTATATCCTATAAACTCTGCTTTAGAGAAACGGTCTTTGAGTGCTGAAAAGTGAAGAGTTAAATGGTGCTCTGTAGTAATTTTTGGTGTAAAAATGTGTTTACTATTTTTCAGATCATGTAAAAATTAATTTTGTAAGTCGACCATTTTTGCCATACATCTCTTTGTAATGTTAAATCTTGTAAACTGTTACCTTTTTCAGGTGTTTCATAGAACCTTAATATTTTTGTCAACTTATTTAGAAAAAAAAAAAATTTTTTTTTGGGGTATGGGGGTATGCGGAAGAGTGGAGAAAACTTTGCCATTTCCTTTTGTTTTGTTTAAATTTTTATTTTGGTTCATTGTCTTTAGTTTTCCCCTATTTTGCCATTATTTATTATAGTATCCCCGATCCAGGGTTTTTTGAGTTTTCTTCCTCCACCATTTTTAGTTACCATTCCTGTTTTTGATCCTTGGCCTGTTTATTCATAGAGTCCTGTTTTCGGTCTCCTTGGAGTATTCCGAGGTGACTTTGGAAGTCCCTGCGCCCAGGTAAGGCAGTCTGTTTCTGGCCTTCGTGTTGATACCACATCATATGGATTACAGCAAGTTTGCTCCTTTATTCTGCTAAGATTTGAGCGATCTTTATCCCTGGAGCTTGTTGCAACGCTGCTGCATCATCTTGCTGTAGCCTTGGGCCAGTATTAGCCTGGGGGACCTCTCCGTGATCAGGTATAAAGCCTTTAATTTTTTGTGACGTACGGAAGGACTGTGTATTTGTGACGTCTGAGAGACGTGGATCTTCCTTGGAGGAAGGAGGTCGGGCTTTACTCTGCCGCTATTTGGAAGATAGCGGGGCATACCTTCCCGTTTCTTCGACATCCACGACGTTGTTTTGGATCAGTTGTAGTTCTTATAAGAATCTGTGAGGATTTAAACTCTTAGTGGCCACTTTAAATTATTAGGTTAATTTAGTTTTGTTAATTGTCAGGCTTCTTTCTGGCCGTTATTTTCTCTTCTCTTTCGGGACCCCCTTATTTTGGAGAATGTCTGGTTTGATTCTGTAATTAATAGTGTGTGTGTTTTATTCAATTGTGTTCAGATTGTGTGTTTGCTTTTCATATATTTTTGTATTTATAGAGGTTCCGGTAATCATTTCTATCTATGTTGTGTTTGTAAATATATTATATTATTTTTACTTGTGGTATTAGTATCCCTCATTGTTAATACTTGCACACTGTCTGTTATTTCACTTATCGTGACTTTAACTTTGGAGAACACCAGTTATGATTAATTGCTTTTCTGGAGTCTGAAAATAGCCTTTTTAGGAGGGTCCTGACAGATATGCCAGTGGAAATTGTACCCATAATCATACGAACACTAGGTACGATCCCAAGATCCCTGAAAAGGAATCGGGGGGGCAGGCTGCAACCCGGAACTCAACACTATAAATACCACCCAGTTGAACAGGATGACGAAAAACAAAAATATAATTTTTTTAAATACTGATAATCTCTCTCGTTGTCAACATAAACATTAGTCTCTTTGTTCTTAGGTACTTTAGAGTAGAGTTTATCAGTTTTTTTCATATCCACATATATGTTATCATTACATTGTTTCAATAAATTTCTATTTCTCGTTTATTACGGGTATCTCTTCGGTTTTTTCTGGTTATCGTTGACATATTTTTCTATTTCCACAGACCATTTTCATCATTGTAACGGTCTATTTTTTAAGTTCTGTTATATTCTGTGTTATCAAAGTTATAATCTGTAAAATCTTTGTTACATGATTCATCATCATCATCATCATCAAGCTGTTACTTTTTCAATCTTTCCCTTCTTACACCAAAGGAATCACTATCTTGACGATGGAAACAACTTTTACTAATCTTAATATGGGCAAACAGGTCAATTACTTCAGTTTATATTTTATTGTGCTTTAAATTCATATCTGTCCCATGGAGGATCCAATCTCTCTCTCTCTCTCTCTCTCTCTCTCTCTCTCTCTCTCTCTCTCTCTCTCTCTCTCTCTCTTTCAGTTAATCACTCCTCATATCTTTCTCTTCATTCTAGCGTAAATTTAACAATTCCTTTAATGAGAAACGCCCGCATTTTGACTACATGAATAACCCCTGTGGAAATTTCTCTTCACTCTGAATAATAAAAGTACTTTAAAATAAATACTATTCGCCTTATTACGAATTCCAGAAGCAGATTCTCGCAATGATAAAAGATTCAGTGGTATGTTCAGCCGGACTGAGGACCGCAGAGTGATTTGATTGCCATAAATGGCAGGAGAGATAAAAAGATAAAAAAGCGGATAAAAGTAGAAAATGGATGAAGGTGGAAGGGTTACATTTTGCTCTTTTGATGAGGCCGAATGGCTTCATCAATGATCTATTGAATTCCGTCGAATCAAATAAGTACGATAAAGAGAATCTATATTCACCTTGTGGATTCATGGATCGGAGCCCGGAGAAAATTGGGTGCCGGGAGAAAGGTGCAGGTTTCTGCTCCTTATTTCGCTCAGCATTAAGGTGATTATTTCTTCGCAAGAACAGATTTCAATTTTGGTATTATTTTTTTTTTTTTTATGGGGGTTCGTTCGATTTGAGAAAAAATATTGAGGTTTAATGAACGATGATATTGGATGTGTATTTGTAAGTACATCACTCTTACATTTATCAGACTTTCAATTAAGCTGATAAAATTTGGAAAATGACAGCGTTTTGTTTTGAAGGAGTTCACTGATGGGGATTTTCAACCTAAACATCAAATAGAAGAGGCATTTTAAGCCCCTTCGGTTTTTGGGAGTAAACAGGAAGTATCCTTCCAGCCCTTGTAAACGTCAAGTGTATTTGAGTTTTGCTCAGAAATTGTTATGCACCCTTATATGGGATTCGAGAATTTCCCATCACTGTGTGATTCGTGGTATTACTATTAACCACTCTGAACCATCGTATGGATATTAATTACCTCTAATCAAACTGTTTCCATCTCGTATTATTCTCAATGTTTACAAGCTAGGTTTTGAATGTCAAAAAATCAAGCGAAGATGTCATGCATTACTGCCATAAAACCATTCACCTTAGGTTTCCTTATGTACTTATTGTTTTATCTACTTGTTTGGTAATTTATTAATTTTAACTTTTATTCTAATAACTGAGCTCTTCTTTCTGTATCTCCTGTTACCACCTTCTGTAACTGCTTTAAATGAACAACACAAATTCTATGGAATCTTGAACTTCAAGTCAATAATAATAATAATAATAATAATAATAATAATAATAATAATAATAAGTAATAATAATAATAATAATCAATAATAATAATAATAATAATAATAATAATAATAATAATAATAATAATAATAATAATAATAATAATAATTGTCGGGAAAAACTCTATATCACAATAATAAAGAAATGTTGCAAGTCCGTGTATAATTGTTAAAACTCTTTACTTAATTGTTCATTTGGACTGAAGATGAACCTAGGGAAGGGTTCGAAAGCTTTTTTTATATTGGGTCGCCGTTTCGGATGAGCCATTTCCATCTATTTCTATCCTGTGCTTCTGCCTCATCAATTCCCTTCCTCATGTAAGTCTCCTCTCACACAGTCCTTCCATCTCTTTCTTGGTCTCCCTCTTCTTCTTCCTCCTTGAACCTCCATCCCCATAGTATGTCTCCCAGCGTGGTCCTCATCTCTCCTCAACTGGTGTCCATACCATCTCAGCCTCCCCTCCTGCACTTTCTTTGATACTTCCACCAATTAGTCGACCCCTTTATGTAGTACTTTCTGATCCTATACTCTCTTGTCACCCCAGACATCCACCTAATCATTCTCATTTCTGCCACATCCATCTTCTTCTGCTCTGTTTTTCTCATGCTTGCTGTTTCCATACCATACAGCATTGCTGCTCATGCCACCGTCTTGTGAAATTTTTCTTTTAACCTAAGCGGTACTCTTTTGTCACAAAGAACTCCAGAGGCCGCTCTCCATTTGTTCCAGCCTGCCTGTACCCGATGTTTTACTCCTTCTTCCATACTTCCTCCAATGTTAAAAATAGATCCCAAATACTTAAGCTTATCAACTCTATTTTCTCTCCACCAAGCTGAATACTTTCTCTATCATCCCCCTCAGTGGTGGTACACATATATTCTGTCTTAGATCTACTTATTCTCATTCCTCTGTCCTCCAGTACTTATCTCCATCTTTCCAATTTCATTTCCAGATCTTCCCTGCTCTCTGCGCAAAGAACAATATAATCCGCATACAATATGTTCCATGGTACTGCCTCCCTTACTTCCTCTATTATAACATCCATCACTGTTAAAGATAAATGGGCTCAGAGCTGACCCCTGGTATAATCTTACTCTCACCTCAAAACCCTCTGTCTCTCCAACACTGCTCCTCACTCTGGTAAATACATTCTGGTACATCTCTTGTATCAATCGCACGTACTTCTCTGGCACCATCTTACCCTCAGACTTCTCCATACCTCTTGTCTCAGGACTCAGTCATAAGCCTTTTCAAGGTCAATGAATACCATATGTAGGTCCCTTTGCCTTTCCCCGAATTTCTCCATTAGTTGCTTCAGACAAAATATACCATCTGTTGTTCCCCTTCCCTTCATAAATCCCATTTGCTCTTTACCTATTTGTACTTCTTCTCTCAGTCTAGCATCTATCATCCTTTCCAGTATCTTCAAAGTGTGGGACATCAATTTGATGCCCCTATAATTACTACACTCTTGGACATCGCCTTTCCCTTTAAAAATTGGGATCAATATATGTAAGAGTTACATAATAAAAATATGGAATGTTATTCTATATATATAAAAGACTAAAACTAAAGAGGTCAACCAGATTGCTTGCAGGAATGTGATCAGACTAGAGATGCTAAGATGACGTTTTTTTATACATAAAGTAGGCTAAGGTGACGTGCCGTCACCTGTGGTCATTCATTTGTTTTGAAACATTAGTTCAAGCTCCCTGCTTGAGACAACTACCGCGACCTATAATTCAAATGGCCTACGTGATTTCTAATGTGTCTCATTTTGTATGTATGTTCATATGTTCGAGCTACTGTCTGCTTCCTTTATGACTTGTAACCGAGATGGTAGATAGATCAGAATTAGCCATCATCATTGGCAGAAGGGATCAAGCCATCGTCATTAGAAGACCTGTACAAATTTCCTCTGAACTTCATCATGTAATCTCAGAGAATATAAGTATTTTTTTTATACTTCGTGTTTTCTACTAGAACCTCACATCATTGCCGAATCATCATGAGTTTAACACATCGTCGTCATAACCAAAGAAGATAATACCGACTTCGTAAGTGATCTACAAACCCCAAGACACTCCAATGAGTATGGAAGTGCATAACCAACCAACTTAGCATAAGATTATCGCAAGTCTAACATTACCTCATAGGGCACCTTATCATACAAGGCAACAGCCCTAATATTGGTGGCAGACTAATACAAGAACTCTACAACGTCTTCCGAAGAAAAACCAGAATAATGAATAATGTATCATCAGAAGTCAACGACGACGAAAGCAACAGATTCTTCAAGCAACTTAGTATCATCGTTTAGTGAGCAACTTCAGAAAACAACAAGAACTCTACAACGTCTTCCGAAGAAAAACCAGAATAATGAATGTATCATATCAGAAGTCAACGACGACGAAAGCAACAGATTCTTCAAGCAACTTAGTATCATCATTTAGTGAGCGACTTCAGAAAACAACAAGAACTCTTCGACGTCTTCCGAAGAATAACGAATAATGTATCATATCAGAAATCAACGACGACGAAAGCAAGAGATTCTTCAAGCAACTTAGTATCATCGTTTAGTGAGCGTTTCCCGCACTTCAAGAAACAAACCGAACGTGTCTGCAGCATTGGATCTTCAAGGGCTCAAATCATCCAAATAACGCGCATGGGGGAAACTCAAGCCAAACCAGGTCATCCGCTAAACAGAAGGAGGGCCAAGGCCGTGTGTCGTTATTGGAACACCGTGACTTCCCACAAAAGCAAGCTAAGTACAATTTTTTTATTCATTTGGAGTAACTTTAAGCGTTTCCTTTACAGGTCGAATTTTCGTTATTCCTGTGGCTGAAGTTACGAGACATTCTTAATCTTACTTTTTTACAGAAATTATCTACATCATTGAGATTTCGCTACTGCGAGTTTTTATCTTTGAGTTTCTGTTTCCAGAAGTTCTACTGAAATATCATAATCATATACTGTGTTTATTTTATCATTTTGGGTGATTATTAATCCCTTACGTAACAAAACATATTAAACAGTGAATATGCGTTTACGTAGTGGACGTCTGTATTTATACAGATGCATGGATAGGGTCGTTAGGCACTGTAGTAATTAGAAAACACACAAAAACAAGTGGAACACCCGTACAAATCTAGATAAATTAGAGGTAACACTATTTCATGTCAGGACAATAAAGACTCCTGTGCAAAGTCTCGATCGCAGTTTCAGCTTTTAGTTATGCGTAAAATATCGAACCTCAGTGACTCAACTTAACTTTAAAAATACGGCTGGGTTGCAAGGAATAACATGTCTGTAAAAAACTTTCATTAGGCTAAATGCGCTGACCAGGATCCCTCACTATTTCAAATTTTAGCAAAGAATGAAGTAAACAACAGCAAGTACAAACAGTTAATATTGAATGCAGTAGAGATAACTTGTCTTAATAGTAATCGCTCAATTCCTAATAGTTCGTCATTCATACGTTCGTTGCTTTATACGTAATCAACAACAGAATGCTAAAAACACACAATACGTTGCCGATGGTAAACAGTAGCCCTAAATATCAGAATCAAACAAATCGTGCTTATGCAAACTTGGTTACTGTGTCATCTAGTCAGACGGTCAGGGTCAGTTAAATCTGCCGAGTGTTCAAAGCATAGCACATTCCACATAAGCGACTTCAGCGGAGAGGAAAAACGATGTTGGATCATTTATGCCATACCTTTTTTTTTATGCCAATACCTTTTTAATTTAAAAAGGAATTTTCCTATGAATCTCACGACCGTATCAAGTAATCAGAGCAGGTTCTCGTTTTTTTTAATACATAAGTTATTATAAGTAGTGGTGGATTAAGCCCGACTGTACGCACCGTAAAAATTAGAATATCTTGTTTTATTCCTTTAGTACACGTAATATCCTGTATTTACGGACTCACCGTCTGTTGTTCGAACTTCCCTATTGAGAAGTCCAGATAAATGAGCGCTTACAGATACCTCTATAGTTATAAAAACACTGATCTGTATCTAGCGTAATTGCAAGATATCCATCTAGGGGTATACAAAATATTATCTTACCTCCTGCAAAATAAGGAGTGTTTATCAAAGGAAAATTCTATAAACCTTCAAACATATTAAAATCCGTTTGAACAAAAAGAGACAGTTAATCAAATAATAACTTATATAGAGGAACAAATCATTTGTCTCATAAATCGTGATATTGCTCAACGACCCAACAGAATTCCCCCACAACCGCAGTCGCAGTTTGCACGCAAAAATCTTGAGACGCATGCACCCTCGAAAGTCTTAGTGCAGGTAAAAAGACTTTGCTGGGATCTGAAATTTTAATCCTTCCCGACACTCTGAAATATAACGATTTCCGCGAACAAAGCCCTAGACACGGTTGACTCACAGAAACAAGTTAATCTAGTAATCCAAAAACCCATACATATAAATATCGCATTTTTTTTTATTGTTGCTAATTTTTAATCACGCCCAATCAGTTGTAGATGAATCTCTCTTATATTCTATCTAAAGTAATATCCGTAAAGTCATTCAAGCAGAGGTGATTCAGCAGAAATTTTTTTTTTATCTTTTATCTGAATACCAGGAAGTTTCTCCACTAGCGAGTGATCTCTGGAGAAAAACGGATGTCATTGAAAACAAAATACGGTCTAAGGACAAACATAAAGCTATATACGTACCCTCGTATAGACTCCCAATGAAATATCAAAATAGAGATAAATGACGAAGTTGAAAAATGTTAGTAATAGGAGTCATTAGGAAATCAAATAGCCCATATAATTTTTCCCTCAAACGTCAGAATAAATTTTTTTCACCAACTTCGACTTACTTAAAGGCTTTCATCAGATACCATTAGCTAAGTGATTGTACCTCATACACCGTTTTCAGCACACTCAGGGGACATTATCAATTTTTACGTATGCCTCCGGCTTACGTTGCACCCCAATTACAATATAGTGTTTGGAGACTTTTAGGGGATACCCAACATGCCTATTGGTTGGTCTTGTAATCTTTTCTAATACCTTAGAAGTACATTCACATAAACTAGAGCTAGTGCTACAGAGACAAAGACAAATAATCTCAGAGTAAAATATCTAAATGTGAGTTTTAAAAAACTGAACATGTTTATCTAGGTTTTATGTGTCCAGTCAAGGTCTTAAAGTAGTCCATGGTAAGGTGTCGGTTATTCATAACTTCCGGTACCTATTAACATAAAAAGGGGATACAGCACTTTTGCGCTGTAGTTGGTATTACAATCGTATGTAAATATGTAACTCTTCAATCATGACAGCTCCTTTAACAGATCTTACGAAGAAGGGCGTAGATTTATTATGGTCTAAAAAGCATCAACAGGCGTTCGATATCTTAAAAAGCGGAATAATGCAGCTCACCTAACTTAAAAATCCCTGATTTAAATAAGGATTTTTTTTTATTTGCAACAGACGCCTCAGACCAAGGGGTAAGAGGGGTACTACTTCAGCAATATGATAAACAGTTCTTTCCTATAGCTTTTTATTCACGTAACTAAAGCCCTCTGAAAGTAAATCTGCAGTAATAGGCAAGAAAGGGCTAGGTATCGTTAACTCACTAGTACATTTTAAGTTCATAATCTACGGCTATCCTGTTAAAATCCTTACTGACCATAAGTCACTTACCGAGTTTTTCAAAGGCTTTAATCACAGTCCCAAAAGAACTCGGTGGCAAATGATCATTCAGGTCTTTGGAGCCAAGTTAAGATATCTAACTGGGAAAGCAATTATCATAGCTGATGCATTATCCCGCAATCCCGCACCATACTGCAAAGAACCATTAATTGGACTTAAAGACATAGAAACATCCGTGCCTATTGTTAAAACCGTATCTAAACAAGAAAATTCCTTAACCCAAGAGATCGCGAGCATTGAATATCTGGGTTGGAGTGCCGAACTGTTACAAACTGAACAAAGCAAGAGTCAACAGCAATAAGCAAAACAATAAACACTTCGAACGGAAACAGGGTCAGCAGCTAAGCAAAACAATAAACACTTCGAACGGAAACAAGGGTCCGCAGCTAAGCAAAACAATAAATACTTCGAACGGAAACCCTAAAGCAAAAGTATATTTAAAGTATGTGTATCAGAATTATGTAATCAAGTGTAATATTATATGTAGGTCCGTGACAAGGAAAACCCGAAGAACACAGCAGGTGACTAACGACCAGGTAGTAGTAATAATATCTTTCATACCAATCGTCCTAAACTGGTTGCATTCCGTCATCCAGGGTTCTCTATTATGTCACAGAAAGCCAAATCACTGTTTTACTGGCCTACAATGCTTACAGATATAAAAAGCACATAACTAATTTTAACACGTGTCATGAAAACAAGGGATACACTAAGACACCTGTCAGTTTAAGGGCCTATCCCGTGCCAAATCAATCAATGAAAGAATACACGTAGAATCATTAACAGAGTTACGAGTCTGCCAGAGGAAATAAACACTTCTTAGTGTTAATAGTTCCTTGACACGTTATATAGAATTAATAGCACTAAAAATAAACACCGCAATTGAGTGCGCTAGGAATATTTATGAGTGCTAAATCAGTAAACATGGAATTCAACACATAATAATCAGTGGCTCGGGTGGTGTAAATCAATAATAATCTCCTTAACTCGTTGTGTGAATGTGAATTCCTTTCCATTAAGAAAACCAATACTATATTTTATCACCCAGAGTCAATCAGTTTGGTAGAATAAGAGATAAATAGGAAAGTGTCAATGTCTTACGAGTTACAACTCGTGATATTGGATCCGAACTGGATTATAGTGGTTCTCTTGGTTTTAAATACCTTTATCATTCATATCTTGTATAGAAATGATACCGCAAGTAGCCTTATACAGTACGCCGCTAGGACACTTTTCCACATATTCAAGCCAACCATTAATTTATCAAATATATATATATAAAAAAATATATATACAAATAAATAAATATAAAAAATAAAATAAATATGGATACAAGTGGAGTTGATATAATACACTCCGTAAGAAGTCGGAAGGGTTACAAATTATAACAAAAAAGTAATCACGATAAAATCAATAAGCAAAGCGTAACCATAGGTTAATTAAATATCCAAATATATATGCGTAAAGATTTTAACACTAACTTAACGCTTTCGTAATGACAAATAAGCTAAAAGTTCAAACACATATCAAAACTTACTGACATATTGTCTGTCCAGGTGATTTATATTCGTAGTCAATGAAAAAAAAAATAATAAAATAAAATAAATAAATAAATTAAATAAAATAGATTTTAAAGTCAGGAAGTCTAGAAGTGAAAATGTATATCTATGGAATAATCCTATATGGATCTTACAGGGCAAATAATATATATAGAATTTGTATGGAAAACTTTCTTCATTAGTTTGAATAAGGAATATCTAATTTAACATAATTACATTTATTTACAATCATGCAGATTTCCAACATGAAACTAATATATTGTTCAATTTTGGTACTGTTTTTTTTTCAGACATTCTTCTCGTATTAAAACAAAAAATACCCAATTTATACTAAAGTCGTATTTATTACAGCAAGTAACGTAACTCTTAGCTGGCTGAGAGCAATCTCCTGCCAGGTGACGACGTCATCAGTTCTGAAGGTGCATGATGCGTTGCCGGGTCAGCATTGTTCCTTTTAACCTCAATAAACCGCTTGCAAAGCAGGTTGGCTGGAGAGAGGAATGCTTAGCTCATGAACTTCACATGTGGTTCAAAGGTCACGATGACATGACATAGCCATAACCTATTCTTATCCGTGTGTGCAATGCAACTAGTTAAGGAATTGCAATCGTTTTAAAATTAATGAACAAAATAAGCAAACAGAATTTCTATAACATCAAAATGAACTAATTTTTTCTGAACCTCATAGACAATTAGAGTCAATAATTCAGCTTATGACATTGGTAAAACGGACATTTAGAAGTATCAAGTCATGGATATGAAATATTTACTTGCAACATTAGCCTATTACAATTCAAGTAAATCACATTCCTGGGAAAATGTCACATTTTCTTGAAAAACCCAAAGTTTATATAGAAATTAGTTACATAGTGGGTTCTTTCATTGCATCTCCTGCCTATTAATAAAGTTTTAAAAAATTAACCTCAGAGGATGCGCGCAAGAAATTTGAATATGAAACTTTTGTTAGGGGCACATAGGATCGGATTTTATCACAACTTAATTTCAGTAAGCATAGAGAAATACAGAATCATGATTAATATTCTCTTTGACTCTTATGTTGCCTGGCAATCTTAAAAACAGTTCCGTTTCACACTTCTTTGTCCAGTAACTTACTACCAGTAATATCGAATTTTCTTTGGGATTCGTATTGATATCTGTTTATTTTTTATGATTATGGATATTTTTACAGTCATCATAGACCTGGATAGGTTCACTCATTGTTAATGCCATGGATAAAAAAGTTTCTACAACTGACTCTTTTGAATTCCATAAAATATCAGCAAATTCATGTGGGTTAAGTCTGGTTCTAAATGGCTTTCTCCCTCCCGTATTTGATGTTGTCTGAATATATTTTGCCCTTGTGACAAGTATAATTTCACTTACATGCTGATTAATGGAACCTGGTTACAGTATCCTGCAGTACGAGAGTTTCACATTGCAACTTCAAAAAATCGTTCATCGCTGCGGACGACTGCAGTCAAGTAACAACCGCCTACAATGTGAAAGGAATAAGCACCATCATAAGTGAACAAGCTTATCTCGTGGACTTCTTGGACTGACACCCGTATCCCGTCGTTAATCTCGTTTTAATGCGGAATGCTCCGGCGGCTGTCGGAAATCGACTACAAAAGGGACATACTTCCGACAATTACGACCAGAAGGATATTCAACTCTACGTTGCTGGCGAAGGACTCGTGCTGGGGATGATTTTATTTATCGCGAACGTATTCGTGTGGCTTAGGATGCAGAGAACAAGTATGAGGCCGAAATAGAACGTTGGACCCCGCCAGGCAATTTTCCCCTTGTTTTAACCATTTGGAATTGGCCATTTCATTTGGCTATAGGTGGTTGTCTGGAACTGTGTAATGGACGAGAAGTTGTTCGAACGCTAGTTAAATGTGTAGTAGTATAACCTCAGTCATGTATCCTATATATAAAGTATCTGATCCTATATGATGCATAAATAACAGAGTCGAAATATATCTTTGCGTGTTACGCCACTAGGAATCTTAATATAAATGATCATAAATAACAGAGTCGAAATATATCTTTGCGTGTACGCACTAGGATTCTATTTAAAGTGCACATATATTAATCATAATTATATGAATCCATATACATATGTATAAATAAATCAGGTAGCCTATAATCAATCTGTTACCTTTTATCTTACCAATAACTGCAGATATATAACAGTTAGCATAAAAATCAACGAATCAATCAGCATAAACATTAATAATTTTTATCAGTTCATATATGAATTTTTATCAGTTAAAATATGATTTTTATCATGTTAATCTTTATTCTATGCGATAATCAGAGTACATTAATATTTTCTGTAGCATATGTATCTTAAAGAGATGAAGTGAAAAACTGTATCAGTATATATCACGTGATCACTATTATTTACGAATGCCATCATATGCATATTATGTTTTATATCTTATTACTTGAATCTGTATTTGTGTACACCATGAATTTTTTATTACTTATAAGTATTTTCTATAAATATCCTATATATATTTTCACATAGTTATCTGTATCACACTCTTATAAGCCAATGCAAGTCAAGCTTGAGTAATATTCAGTGGTTGGTTTTGGTAGCTGACCGAGCTTTTATGTAAGAGTTACATAATAAAAATATGGAATGTTATTCCATATATATAAAAGACTAAAACTAAAGAGGTCAACCAGATTGCTTGCAGGAATGTGATCAGACTAGAGATGCTAAGATGACGTATACAATAAAGTAGGCTAAGGTGACGTGCCGTCACCTGTGGTCATTCATTTGTTTTGAAACATTAGTCCAAGCTCCCTGCTTGAGACAACTACCGCGACCTATAATTCAAACGGCCTACGTGATTTCTAATGTGTCTCATTTTGTATGTATGTTCATATGTTCGAGCTACTGTCTGCTTCCTTTATGACTTGTAACCGAGATGGTAGACAGAACAGAATTAGCCATCATCATTGGCAGAAGCGATCAAGCCATCGTCATTAGAAGACCTGTACAAATTTCCTCTGAACTTCATCATGTAATCTCAGAGAATATAAGTATTTTTTTATACTTCGTGTTTTCTACTAGAACCTCACATCATTGCCGAATCATCATGAGTTTAACACATTGTCGTCATAACCAAAGAAGATAATACCGACTTCGTAAGTGATCTACAAACCCCAAGACACTCCAATGAGTATGGAAGTGCATAACCAACCGACTTAGCGTAAGATTATCGCAAGTCTAACATTACCTCATAGGGCGCCTTATCATACAAGGCAACAGCCCTAATATATACTCCCACGCCATTCATTTGGTATCTTTTCCTGTTCAAGGATCTTTATCATAAGATCGTACAGTATATCCACTCCTTCATCTCCTAATGCTTTCCATGCCTCCACAGGAATCATGTCTGGTCCGGTTGCTTCCCATTCTTCATCTTCTTCAGTGCATTTAGTACTTCTTGCCTGGAAAACCTCATTACCATGCCAATGTTCACTTGCCTATCCTCTCTTATTAGTCTATTGTTTTCTTCATTTAACAAATGTTCGAAATATTCTTTCCATCTCTTCACAATGTCTTCCTCCTTTCTAAGTACTACACCATCTTGATCTTTCATTTGTTGGATATGTGTAATATCTTTGGTGCTCTTATTTCTAGCCTTTGATAGCTTGATCATCTTCTTTAATCCTTCCTTTGTCCCCAGCTCATTATACACACCATCATACGACTTTGCTTTACCTTTGGCTACCACCTTTTTCACTGCCTTGTTTTTCTCTCTGAACCTATCTCTGTCCTCCACTGACAGTGACTCTTCCCATCTTTTCTTTGCCTCCTTCTTATCTTTTACTACTTTCTCAATGTCTTCATCCTACCACCAACTCTCCTTTTCTTCCCATATGATACCAGATGTCTCTCCTAGCAGCTCCTTTCCATGCCTTCTTATTACTGCTGCATTTCGTGCCCACCATACTTGAACATCTTCAATCCCTATATCAATATCCTCCAAAACCCTCCTCTTGAACTCTCTCTTCTTATCTCCTTCCTTCTCTAATTTGTACCATCTAATTTTCCTTATCCCTTTAGCTTTGGTTTTTCTTTCCCTTTTCAACTTCAAATCCATACATAGCAGTTTGTGTTGGGGGGCTACATGGTCGCCTGGAATAACTTTGCAATTCTTGACCTCCACCAGCTTTATCCTTTTATACAGGAAGTAGTCTATCTGGGAGCATCTTCCCCCACTCCTATATGTTATTAGGTGTTCCCTTTTCTTCTTAAAGAATGTGTTTACTGTTGCCATGTCGAATGACACAGCAAAGTCCACTACACTCTCTCCTTCTGGGTTTCTCTCCCCAATTCCATGGGCCCCATGCACCCGACCAATTGCCTCATTTTCACTTCTGACATGGCCATTCAAATCTGCCCCCACTATCACCCTCTCATGTTCTTCCGGTTCTTGCATTATTCCATCCATGTCTCTCCAGAAATTTCCCTTCTCTTCTTCTGTGCAACCAACTTGTGGTGCATATGCACTTATAATTTTCAAAATCCCTCTTCCATAACATATCTTCAATCTGATGATACGGTATTCTTCAGTTCACTAGACAGTACTATGCCAACTCCATTTCTACCTTGTTCATTTGCTCCACTATAGCATAGCTTATATCCATCACCCAACTCTTTAGCTTTATTTCCTTTCCATTGCGTTTCTTGCACACAAACAACATTTACTTTCTTTTCTCTCATCAAGTCAGCTAATTCTCTACCTCTCCCAGTCATGGACCCAATATTAAGCTGACATACTCTAAACCCAATGTGAGCTCGCTTCTTTAGCTGCACCCGCTCTTGATGCAGTAGCCCTCGCCCTATCACAGAGTTAGGGCGATGTCTCTGTGCGTCGTTTACGAAGTACGCCCTAGCATTACCTCTTTCCATATTTCTGCTCATTCCATTTTTAGGTTTTAGCACAGATTTTTACAGCCGGATGCCCTTCCTGACACCAACCCTCCCTATTTATCCGCGCTTGGGACCGGCACCCATAAGGACTTGTTTGCCCCCAGGTGGCTAGGTTGTTCGAAAGCTTTTTGCTCACAACATTTTTTACTAATGTGGACCAGTTAGAATAATAATAATAATAATAATAATAATAATAATAATAATAATAATAATAATAATAATAATAATAATAATAATAATAATAATAATAATAATAATAACAATGTGCTACTAGAAACAGCCCTCATAGTGAGGAAAGCAGGCAGGATACAACCTGGAACCCCACACTATAGGAAAGAAAAAAAAAAGTCAAATGGGATGACTGTGATTGACAATAATAATAATGGTAATATAATAATAATAACTAAGAATACGGAGCTTCTGCAATCACTGAACTAAGAACAGCCACACAGCGGGTGGCAGACGCCACTTTGATAAATATCCACTTTTGACTTCATTTCACGGTTCGAGAGGTTTTCATTTGTTGTGGCATCGTTCTGGAAGACCTGGAAGCTGGAATAATAATCCCATAACCTCGACATCCTTCCTACGAAATTATCCTCGCCACACGAGCGATGGAAAGGAAAAAAAATTATACGAACGGAACATATTGAAATTAAAGTCACCTCCACAGAAGTGATCTGAGACGGAAATGTGTCTAAGGGAGAAGTAACCACCAACCAAATCAGTTCGTATCATCAATCTAAAGGAAAAATAAACATTGCTGTTAAAAGGGAAGGTATCCTAGGAAACATTATATTTTCAGTGTGGGTTTTTAGAATTTTTATTAAATTTTGGTAATAAGTATAGGCATTAGTCTAAGTCCAACAAAACGTGCCTGATTAGGGTAAATAGAACAAGAATTACCCGTCTGTCCATGTATCGATCTACTACCGACTAACCTTACTGTGTAGTTAAAGAGACTTTATTCTCTAAGTTCAATTCGGTCATTTAGATTACCGCCAACATTGAAGGTGCCACAGCAATTTATTGAAGCTTTCATTAGTCATTTTTCTTATTTATGAATACCTTACCTAGAACTCTAACACGGGAAAGAAAAGCATAAATAACACAAAAACATAAAAAGTTCAATTACATCAGCTTCTGGAAATGATAATCACGCACATTTAGCCTACACCATACACATTAAAGTAACGCGTTCACACGAACATATACGCATATAAATATGTATATGTACCTGTGTGTATATGTATATATATATATATATATATATAATATATATATATATATATATATATATATATATATATATATATATATATATATATATATATATATATACATAATATATATATATATATATATATATATATATATATATATATATATATATATATATATTATATATTATATATATATATAGATATATATATATATATATATATTAATATATATATATATATATATATATATATATATATATATATATATATATATATATATATATATATATATATATATATATATATATATATATATATATATATATATATATATATATATATATATATATATACTATGCAACACCGTATCTTGCTTCTAAGTAATCAGTAGAAGGATCCACAGTAATATTCTTGTTTATCCAGACGAAATATATTTGTGGAATATTTACAGTGATTATAGCTTTCGTCCATCCTCTTTCATTTCTTTGGTAATGCCACCTTTCATAATGCCCTTAATGTTCTTGTTAAACGTGGACTGAATGTCAGAAATGGACGGAGCTACAGAAATCTTGAAATAAGTATTAACATCACTATAAGCAATCTAACTGCCTGAATAAGGTAATCTGACTACTCATAACCACCACACATCGCCCTTCGTCGGCCTCAGAGATTTTAATATTTTCAGGAAAAGTACTCACGCAAATACGTACATACATTTTTATTCATATCATGACGAGAAAATCAAAAGCAACGTTCTGACCAATTTGTTTTTTAGAGTTTCGAGTTTGTGACCCTAGTTTCATTGACAAGGAATTTGAATTCTTGACTACTATGTTACCCCTAATTGGCAAATGTCTTTCTAGAGCCAAGAATGTTTTCTAATCCAAGGGAACACCGTTCAACTGCTAATTTTAAATGCCTTCCCTTCCATATAATCATGACCTGAAAAGAGTTTCTAATAATCTTAGAAAAGGAAGGAATGGGTATAGCGTAGATTTTCCAATACCCTAAAACTCTTGGAAAGAAAATTATCAAAAACAGTTGCAGAAAACCAAACACCGATGTTAGAGTCTATGCTATAGGGTGTAAGAATTGTGACAAATGCTATATTGGCGAAAGCGGTCGTTCCCTAGACCAGAGGAAACGAACATATTGCAGCTTGCCGTTTGGGAAACGTTTACAGCACCATTGCAAAGCATACTTGGGATTCTGATCATGCCATCGACTTCAAGGAAGGAAAAGTTATATACAAAAGTGCGGACAGGAC
>NC_087216.1:70086863-70154363 GCF_015104395.2 Macrobrachium nipponense | reverse complement strand
AAGAACTGTTACATAATGGTAGTATTTTTCATGATTGTAATTAATGTAATTACAAATATCATTAATTTAGGGGCAGTTACTTGAAACAAATCGGTCGAATCGTAGTTTAGTGCTTTTTAGTATTTGTATTATTTATTTATTATCATTGTAACCCTGTCCTTAAAGAACAAGCGGCCGCCCGGCACCCATCCCCGCCCCCCATTCCACAAAAAAAGGCGTTGTAAAGGAAAAAAAATTCATAAAAAAAAATCCGAGTCTAGCCAAGAGATCTGAGTTGACATCCAAGACTTGAACTGAGATTTGAAAAAGTCGGTTAACAGGAACCTTCCTTGAATAAGAGAGAAGCCCCTGACAGCCTCCTTATTAAATCAGTCGCGAAATGTCATCGAGAAGGTCAGGCGAAAACTCCATTCAGTTCGGAGGCTTCTACTGAAATGTCATCTTGGATGGATCTTAATTGGGAACGAGTTACTTTAAGTAATGAACTAAGAAAGTAGCTGCCTTTTAATTACGACCGGCTTTCTGCCCTTCTGTGACACCTTTCAAAACCCCTTTCCTGCCTATTTCCGTTTCAGCGCTGAATGACCTCGTAGGTCCCATTGCTTGGACTTTGGCCTAAATTCTATTAGCATCATGATTTGTAATTTTCGGTAAAGAAAAGATATTCGCGAAATACTCTCGAGTTTATCATTCGATGCACAATAGAATCCCTTCCCTACAAAAAAAAGACAATTATTTTTTTGAATAAACGAATCGAGAGGGATCGAACACACTTAATCAGACAAAGCTCTGAAAAAGTCCCGAAACGGAAAGAGAGTCAACTATAAGGATGAATCAGCAGAAAGAGATAGAAATTGTCATAGGACAGATGTTACATGGCATCAAAACTGACCCCCAGCCTCATAGGAAAGCGGAGAGAGTAACTAATTACATCTATTAACCTCACATAAAGAAGTCGTTGAATTCTTTCTTCTTCAGGAAACTTTAGATTTCCTTCTCCGGTTTTTGGTTCATGTCAGCGGAAGTGAAGCCAATTAAGACAGCGGATTAAATACTGGAACAGTTGTGGGAAAGGGCTGCAGATACCCTTCATTAGCTCTAAACATCTGTTTAAAGGAAACCATTTAAAGAACATTTTAGAACATATATATATATATATATATATATATATATATATATATATATATATATATATATATATATATATATAGATGACCAACCAAACGCCTGGCCGGGAAAACTCAATGATTACTGTCACATTTATCCATGTATGTTACTGTGATGCCTGTCCCATTTCTCCAGGTATTACTGTGGCAACTGTCCATTTATCCAGATATTACTGTAATGTCTGCCCCTTTTAAGGTATTACTGTGACGATTGTCCAGTTTATCCAGGCATTACTGTGGTGACTGCCTCATTTATACAGATATTATTGTGATAACTGTCCCATTTATCCAATGTTTCTTGTAAGTAACAACTATTTGCTGTAATGGCTTGTTAGAATGTGTTGGTAGTTCGAGACTAAGTTAGTTTGGCTATTGCTATTCCTTATTTGTATATATATATATGATATATATATATATATATATATATATATATATATATATATATATATTATATATATATATATATATATATATATATATATATATATTTATACAAATGGTAAACACATCTGATTGTTTGTCTGTTTGTTCCAAGTGAACGTCTACACCAGTGAACCGATAAGTTTGTAATTTGGTACAAAGGTTAAGCTAACATAGGGTTCGAACACAGGCTAATTAGATTTTCTCTAAAGCATATATAACCTCCCCCTAAAAAGTTATTACTTCTACCCCTCCCGGCCCCCTCCCACACCCCAGAATGTATCTTTGTATTTTTGGGGGCTGAATTGGCTCAGATTTGAAACTTAGGCTATCGGTGCTAATTGCATTAATTCAAAATAGTTATCAAGCCGTTTGGGGGCACTGTGGATAACTTTCTTGCTTTGAGGCTGAATTGTGAAATTAACAGCATGTGTTAGGACAGCAATTGTATTATTTATAAATAAATTACTGTAAGAATTTTCTGGGCCCTGGAGGACCCCCTATGCCCCCTCCTCAATATAACCTTCTTATTACTTTGTCTGTAATGATTAAATTCGAAATACAGGTTAATAGTAGCCCCTTGGTGGGGGCATAAGAATAATTACAACCACCCCGTACATGAAATTCAATGTCTTATTTTTTTTCAAGTTTTGTTAAAATTTTTCATGTGGGATATTAGTACTAACTGCATCTACTGTATGATAAGCCCATAGAGGAAGGGGACATGAAGGGGTGGCAGGGGAATGACATGTAAAAATAACGAAAAACGACAGATAACAGTGTCTAATCCATAGTTTTCTAGGTCACTTAGATGAATAATGACTCTCCTGATAACCTCTAAGTGGGAAGGGGGTGACATGTCAAAATAACCCAAAAAGACTGATATTACTGCACTCCCAATGCTCTTCAAGTCCAAGTTCAGCCCCAGTGTACCAGTAGGAAATAGGGGGTGGGAGGGGGAAGAGTTGAGAAGTAGTGAAATATAGATTATAAAAAATGCTGGGCAATGTAACTGAAGCAACTATTGGTTGCCATTCAGTTTTCCAGGGCAGCACCTGGTTGGTCACCTGTATATATATATATATATATATATATATATAGAATATATATATAATATATATATAATATATATATATATATATATATATATATATACAAAGGAGAATCCAATATGTATTTTTATCATATTTATTTATCAAGAAAACATTAATGCTATATTCATTATAAATATGATTGCTAAAATCAATCCTCGGCAGAATCTATGTAAACTTGATGGTTTCTGAAGCATAATAAATCTTAAAATCCCCACACTTGCACTGCATCGAATTAATATCGCATTCAGACAAGCCATTACAACAGATAGCTGCTGCCTACCAGACTCAAAGAAAATAGTTTTGCTCCTTGGGGAAATCGCTGGATCATGCATCATTGAGACTTTGGAACTTTTATAAGCAACAAGTGAAGATCATATGATGTCCTCTTGGTTACCAGATGGCATGATCCGAGTAGGCTTTGAATGTTTTATTATGCCAAGACTTTTTTTCCCCTCGTTCAGCTGTATGAAGTTTCATAAACAACAAATGCACATATTCACACACACACTCACATATATATATAGTGACTTTCAACCTCAATAGGGAGTGGGGGGTGAAAAAGGGTGGGAAGGGGGTGACATGTATAAATAAACATAGTTTTTGAGATTGCTGGATGAACAGACACTCTCCCAAGTTCAGCCCCAATTGGAGGTGAGAAGTGGTGAAAAATAAAATGTCAAAAATGGTTAGAAATGTAACTGAAGCAACTACACTTACAGGAGAGAGAGAGAGAGAAGAGAGAGAGAGAGAGAGAGAGAGAGAGAGAGAGAGAGAGAGAGAGAGAGAGAGAAATTTATTATTTGTGATTCAGAGTTTTCCTGGGCAGCGCCGGGTTGGTCAGCTAGTATAATATTTGTGTGATATATATATATGATATATATATATATATATATATATATATATATATATATATATACATATATATATATATATATATATATATACATATATATATTTATATATATATATGTATATATATATATATATATATATATATATATATATATATATATATATATATATATATATATATATATATATATATACATATATATATATATATATATATATCTATATATATATATATATATATATATATATATATATGTGTGTTGTGTGTGTGTGTGTGTGTGTGTGTGTGTGTTGCCAGTCTGTAACCAGAGAACAAAGACCATAAAAAGCTTGAATATTTGAGTCTGTTTCACTTTAGGGATGAAATTACACACCTAATTAGACTTCCACCTTCACGCAAATAGCTTCGATCTCAATGAAAAAAGGAAACATATTCTGACGCAAAATAACTTTGAAAAAGTCCAGAAACTTCTGCTTCGACCTTTAATGGAAATGGTGACAGCAGGTGTCTCTTTACCTTTGATCTAAATGCAGCCATTTTTTCTTGATCATCTTTTATAAAGATGAACATGCGTATGTAATGAGCACTATACAAATTGCTTTTAACCATTTTTGCCTTCCTGCACATTATTTTGCATTCGTATATCTTTATTTACTTTCATCTTAACCTGCTCATTCTCCATCACTCGCGGGAAAATAAAATACTTTGGATTTTTTCTTTACTTTTGCATTCTCCCTTTTTCACCTCAGCGGTTACATTAAAATTCCACTCTTTCTCGGCTTCATTTTCCCATATTTATTTCTTAATTTTTTCCCTCCAACTTTCAATAGTCTTGTTGATGCTGCGGTAAAGTTTGATTTTTATCTTATTCAAGTTTGCAGTCTTGCGTTATTTTCTGTTCATTTTTTTAATTCTCTTAGAAAATGCTCATCAGAGCAGCTATAGTGAATCCTAATCGGTAAAACTGTGAAAAAAAAAAATCAAGATAAAAATTTAAAAACTCAAAGACTTGAAAACCACAAAACAGATTTTTCTTTAAAAATATGGAAACGTTCCAAAAATTCGGTGATATTGTATCACGGTGATAAAACAATCGACTCGCTTTTAAAATATAACTGTTTTCAAGCATAGTATAGAGCATATTCATGGTTATTTTTCTTCATGAATAACCTTTTAAAATTGGGCTATCCAATAAAACAAAAACTTTGCACGATTCTGCATTTGTAGCTCGAATAATTTATATGAATCACGGTGATGTGATAATTATTCATTATATAGCTACGTAGATTGGTCAAACGTTCGAATTTGTTAACATTGTAGGGGGTTTGGATATCGATTCTAATTACTAATAACCGAGTTCCATGATGATTTGTAAGGTCAGAACCAGTATAAATAACCTCACTTGTTAGCCGAATCGATAACGTCACTGTCGTCTTGATTTCGTCCCTGTCCGCTGGACGGTGGTTCGATCCTACAAGAGGAGGAAATTATTATCAACTAAAAAATTCCCCTTCGGTTTACGTATATGAAAGTATATCAATTCCGAGGTAGAGCGAATTAGATATTAAAGGAAATTTGTAGCTCGAATAATTTATATGAATTATGGTGATGTGATAATTATTCATATATATATATATATATATATATATATATATATATATATATATATATATATATATATATATATATATATATATATATGTGTGTGTGTGTGTGTGTGTGTGTGTGTGTGTGTGTGTGTGTGGAACTAATTTATTAGCACACGTTTCATAGATATAATCTCAAATATAAGGCCAAGACGCTACTGACAGACCCACACAGGTCATACCAGCGAATTTTACCCAGCTCCCTGTTTTTATTGCTTTTATCTTTATTTGTCCTGAAAGTGGTTATCGCGAAGGACGCTGCCTTCGTTTATCTCAGCATTTTAGTTTTCTGTAAAAGAAAACTATTTGTCTGTCTGTCCGCACTTTTCTGTCGGCCCTCAGATCTTACAAACTCCTGAGGCTAGAGGGCTGCAAATTGGCATGTTGATCATCCACCCTCCAATCATCAAACGTACTACATAGCAGCCTTCTAGCCTCAGTAGTTTTAATTTAATTTAAGGTTAAATTTAGCCCTGATCGTGTATCTGCCACCGCCAAAGGTACCAACAACACAGGCCACCACCGTGCCATTGCTGAGAGTTTCATACAGCATTATACGCTGTACAGAAAACTCGGAAACGCCGAAGAAACATCAGCGCATTTTTTACTTGCTTTAAGATGAGATCACAAACATCTTGAACTTTTACATCCCTCCAGAAACCCACCAAAATCGACTAACGATCAGATACTTAATTTATCATTCAGTTCAACAGAGCAAATGAAACGATCCCAAGGCCTCAGATTTAAATAAGTTTTATAATTTGGAAGTTATTTATAGTTATGAATAGCGGAGAAAGATGTTGTAAAGACAATGAAATTCAATGTATTTACGGCGCAGACATTGCGGTAATGAAATATTAAAATGAATATCTTAGTCAGAAAAGACCTAAGAAAATAATAAGAAAAGACTACTTAATTAAAAATGCAGAAATAAATAAAACATTAGCACGAGTACAAAAGATTTCTTCAGCTATACATACGAATTGAGAGAGAGAGAGAGAGAGAGAGAGAGAGAGAGAGAGAGAGAGAGAGAGAGGAAAAAGTATGCTTTGTGCAGCATTCCCAAAACATCCCATTTCCCTCGAGTGCTCCTGACGTTTTAAATTCCAGTAATCGACTAGCAATTGTCGAGGCCAGTTTCTACAAAAGGCTTTTGTCTGGATGCTTCAGGGGAAGTTTTGATTTGCTCAAACACCATTACTTGTTCTTTCAGATCCTACTTATTTATATTATTAATTAATTTATTCATTTATTTATTTATTTTTACCAAAACGTTTATCAGTCTACTTTCATTTTCCCACAGATTTTCCACAAATCAGAATTTAATCTTGCGCTGATTTCTATAAATCTGGTTAGTTTTTCTTTGGTTTATATTTTCAACTGATTGTTTGAATTCTCTTCTTATCGTGTTCTTATGTAATGGAATGAAATATGAGATTTAGGCCAAAGGCCTAGCGCTGGGACTTACAAGGTCGGTCATTCAGCACTGAGAGAGAACCTCAGAATTAAAAAGATTGAAAGGTGTAGCGGGAGAAAAACTTCAGAGCACTTGCACTACGAAACAATTGCTAGAGAGGGTGAAGAGTAAAATGGAGGGAATGGAATATGAACGGAGTTACAGAAAACAGTAATGGAAGAGGTTGTAGCTATGGGCCGAAGGGACGCTGCAAAGAACCTTAAGTATAACCTAAAGTGTGCTGCGTGAGGTGCACTGCCAGCACTAACCAACATGGCCCCCACCCCTCCACCCGTGGTCGTTTTTGTATGGAATTCCCAGGATGTCAAAATCTGGTAATCCAGACTTTAGTGTTACAACATATCTTGACGTTGGCTTCATATATTGACTTTAGGAGTAGGCAATGACTGCTGTGGTACTTTTAATGCTAAAAGCATTACTGGGACATATGGTAAAACTACAATGCTCATCTTTCATAAGATTCTAAAAGAAAAATATGCTAAACATTTTACGTAACTATCAATTTGTTTAGCGTCTGTTCATACATGCATACAGACATCCATCCATCCATCCATACCTACATACACACACAGACACACACACACACACACACACACACACACACACACATATATATATATATATATATATATATATATATATATATATATAATACATACATAGATATATAGATTATATATATATCTACAGATAGATAAATATATATATAAGATATATATATATAAGGATATAATATATAGAGTATATATAATATATATATATATATATACATTGTTAATTTATATTACAAGGATAATATACACATACAATAATATAGATATATAGATATATAATCTATCTATAGTATATTATATATATATAGATTAGATATATAACACTACATTATTTATAGATATATATAGATATATATATTAATGTATGTTGTCTAATGATATTATTATAAGATACATTACATATCTATATTATAAAACATTACATATATATATATATATTATATATATAGATATATATTATTAAAATGCTTAAAAAATCACAGTAGATGCACGTGACTTCATAAATAAGCGAATACACGGGAAATGATAGCCAGGAATCCAAGCGCTTTCGTCTTTATTCAGACATCGTCAAGGAGCTCCTTGACGATGTCTGATAAAGACGAAAGCGCTTGGATTCCTGGCTATCATTTCCGTGGTATTCGCTTATATATATATATATATATATATATATATATATATATATATATATATATATATATACATATATATATATATATATATATATATATATATATATATATATATATATACTAACTGGTTACCCGCCCTACGCACTGGTCCCAGCTAGATTGGTCCATGTAACCCAGAGCATAGTTTATGAATAGAAAATAGATAAATCAAGCCACAATTGAATACTGTACCACAGCCTGAATTGTGAGGAATGCAAATCTGACAAAACAAACAACATCCTTGAAAATAAATATCAAAATGAAGCATCATAAACATATATGGAAAGAAAAATTCTGGGCGTTGGCAGAGAGATTCCAATTCACTAGAGAGCCTTTTGGTAGACTATGTTCTTTGTTTTTCCTTCTGGTAACAAAATGAACAGGCGTTCTGGAGAGCCCACTCTTAAGCACGCCACATAAAGCTGCCCGTGAGAAAAGCAAGGTTGCTCCAAGTTGATGCCAGCCACTCTGAGAGACTGTCCCTGGGCTTTATTGATAGTCATGGCCAAAGCCAACCTGACTGGGAACTGAAGGCGCTTGAAACTGAAATGGAAAAGAAAGAAACGTGAAAGCTCCTTTCTCTGACTCTTTCTGTCTCCAACCATCACTGTCTCTTTCACTCTTTCTTCTCACTAATACCAACTCTCTGTCTCTCTGTCTGCAAACAACCACTCTTCTCTGGCTGTCCGTCTCTCTCTCCCTCTCTCACTTTTTCTATCTTTCTCCTACCTAACACCCGCCCTCTCTGTCTCTCTGTCTGCAAACAACCACTCTTCTCTGGCTGTCCGTCTCTCTCTCCCTCTCTCACTTTTTCTATCTTTCTCCTACCTAACACCCCCTCAACTCTCTCCTCTCTCTCTCTTCCTTCCCCTCTTGCTCCTTTCTCTGACTCTTTTTCTCTCTTTTCCTCTCCCTCTCATTCCTTTCTTTTAATTTCTGTTTCTCTCTCCAACAATCACTGTCTCTTACCCTCTTTCTTCCCAGTAATACCAACTCTGTCTGTCTGTCTGTCTGCCTCTGTCTATCTGTTTTCCTCTTTCTTCTCCCTAACGCTCTGTCTACTCTCTCTCACTTTTTCTCCCTCTTATTTTCTCTCTCCTTCAACCCCCTTCTAAAACCACCCTCTTTGATGTCATTCCGAACGTAGGCCTCGACCTTCCCGGGGTGGAAACCCATCTCCGTTCTGAATCTCAGCCCCGTCAGACCGACGGCCTTGGCGCCCATACTAATCATACAAACATACACACATTGCCATATATTATATATTATATATATATATATATATATATATATATATATATATATACATATATATATAAAAGACCTTACACACGTGACGTTAAAGTAAGGTTGCCCTGTAACAAGATATACATTTAAAAGAACTAAAAATAAAAAAGCGAAAAGGTATCAGCAGTATGTGGAAATAAATATAATGGAAATATTATATTTAAAGGCGTATATGTTGCTTTCAACCAGCAAACTTGTTTATTAGAATCATACATGTATTTTACCATAGTTTTAATCACATCATTGACTCTATTTCCACGAGACTTTTACCTCTAAATATCTTTGACATCTACTTCTATTCATATGATCATCCGATTTCACTTCAACTTCTTATCATTTGATTTCCTCTTCTCCTCTCATCCACATCTCTTCTTGCACATCTCATTATCGTTATGTGCTTTTCCTCAGTTCATTTCCATTCATTCACTCTCTCACTTATCGCTATTTCTTCCCTGGCTATTCTGGGCCTCTTGTTGCAGTTCTCTCTCCTCATCTTTTATTTCCCTGTGCTATTTACTATTTGTTATCAGATCTCGCCATCCCAGTTACTGAAATCTCCCCCCTCCCTCACCCACCCCTCCCTTCCATATAATTGCACTTTTGTTCGCCGTTTTCCTTCCCATCTTTCATTGCGTCCATCTTCGCCCATGGGAACATTTTCTGTGAGGTGAACTTCCATTCCAGTTGCACAGTTATCTAATCATGCTCTTTTTCTTTTTTTCCGTTTTTGAGATTCTCTCTCGATCTATTTCTACTTTTGGAGAAAAGGCGGAATGAGAATGAACATATAATGGTAATGACTATGCTACGTTTTCCTTTGTCTATTTTTTGCATTGACATTTTTAACTTTGTGGTTGTTGCTATAAACGACTGATTGGTTGACTAACCTTTCCCTCTTAAAATCTCTCTCTCTCTCTCTCTCTCTCTCTCTCTCTTCTCTCTCTCTGCCCTGCAGAGGCATTAAGATGTAAAGAATCATATACATATATGTATATTTTTAATACACACACACACCCACACACACACACACACACACATATATATATATATATATATATATATATATATATATATATATATATTATATATATATATATATATATATATATATATATGATAATATATATATATATATATATATATATATATATATATATATATATGTGTGTGTGTGTGTGTGTGTGTATTAAAAATATACGTACATATATGTATATGATTCTTTACATCTTAATGCTCTGGCAGGGTCTGAGAGAGAGAGAGAGAGAGAGAGAGAGAGAGAGATGGTTAGATATTTTAAGAAGGAAAGGTTAGTCAACCAATATATATATATATATATATATATATATATATATATATATATATATATATATATATTATATATATATACATGTATTATATATATATATATATATATATATATATATATATATATATATATAAATATATATATACATATATATATATATATATATATATATATACCATATATATATATATATATATATATATATATATGACTGGTAAAAGTTCTGTAACAACAGAATTCCATTTAATAAAAGGAGCCCATAAAACACCAAAATGTAGAGAGAAAAAAGTACTATATTTCAGAGACTGCTGTCTCTTCTCTTCAGGTATATGAATGAGAAAAGTTTACAGAAAAGAAAAGTAGTTATACCAAGAGATTCGTCCACAAGTAAGCCAATTTAGGTCACCCCCGCTGATAATCTTCCTTTAATCTTCTTAAGCGTTGGTTGAATGAACACTGCGTCGACGATGTCCGATGTCCAATTCCCTTTTGAGATGTTCATTACCTGCTTCTCTTTTATTAAGGCCGATTCCATCATTTGACTCTTGTACCGGCAGTTGCTGCTATAATTACATGTGACATATTCCAGTTTATTCTATGGTTTATGTTCATTTATATGGTTGAAAATAGCTGAGTTCTGTTGTCCATACCTAACTGACCGTTTGTGTTGTATTAATCTCTGGGGAAGTGATTTACCTGTAAATCCGATGTAAGATTGGTCACAGTCTGGCATGGGATCTCATATACCCCCAGAGTCTTTTGGGTTTCGATGTCTTTTGTTGGACGATAATCAGGATTTGGCTAAGGTATTTGGGTAGGTAAATGCAAAAAGGGTTGGATTTTCCCAAGGGTGTGAGTTACTCTCTTAATCGTCTCCAGGTGGGGAATTTTTATTTTATTGTTGGGTGTGTCTCTGGTCTTGTCTTTAGGGGGTCGGTAAAAATTACGTTTGCTTTTTGAATTGCTTTCTCAATTATATGGTCAGGATACTTTAAAGATGAAAAGTTGCTTGCGAATTAGTTCAAATTCTTTTCCAGGAAATCTGGGGAACAAATTCGTAAGGCTCTTAAGAACAGGTTGCTAGCTAGACCTATCTTGATAGTATTGTCATGATAGCTAAAGTAGTGAATATATGAAAGTGAGAACGTTGGTTTTCTGTATATGGTAAATTTGTATTCTGTCGTGTCTCTGATTATTAAAAACATCAAGAAAAGGAATTTTGTTGTCTGTTTCCCATTCAACTTTAAATTTGATGCTGGGCACTAATGCGTTTAATTTTGAGAGGAATTCATTAAAATTACCCCACTTATTATCCCAAAATGTTAGTATGTCATCCACGTATCTCATCCACAGCATGTTTTTGGGTTTTATTGCATTTATTACTGTAGTTTCAAAGTATTCCATGTACAGATTGGCTAAAATAGGACTTAAAGGACTACCCATACTACACCCGAATTTTTGCTTGTAGAATGATTCCCCGAATGAAAATACGTTATTAGATGCACATAATTCAACTAACTTTATTATTTTGTCAAGTGCCAAAGGGAAATGATCTGAATAGGGGGATAATTTTTCCCATAAAAACTGAAGAACGTCCCTGTACTGGAACTTTTGTGAATAGGGAGTCTACGTCAAGGCTTAAAAGTTTTATGTTGTGAAGTGGTATATGTGCTTCTCTGAATTTGTGACAAAAGTCTTCCGAATGTTTGATGTGACTGGGAGAAAAAGGCCTAAAAAAGGAGAAAGGAGGCCAGCTAACCATTTAGAAATTTTGTAATTGAAAGCTCCGGCGCATGAAACGATGGGTCTGAATGGAAGATTGTCTTTGTGAGTTTTTTGGGAAGACCATAAAAGTAGGGTAGGGTAATTTAGGATTAATTACTTTAAATTTCTCTAATAGTTCAATACTCTTTTTGTCTTGGCCAATTAATCTTACTTTCCGAAAAAATTCTGGCACTTGACAAAATAATAAAGTTAGTTGAATTATGTGCATCTAATAACGTATTTTCATTCGGGGAATCATTCTACAAGCAAAAAAGATCGGGGTGTAGTATGGGTAGTCCTTTAAGTCCTATTTTTAGCCAATTCTATACATGGAATACTTTGAAACTACAGTTAAATAAATGCAATAAAACCCAAAAAACATGCTGTGGATGAGATACGTGGATGACATACTAACATTTTGGGATAATAAGTGGGGTAATTTTAATGAATTCCTCTCAAAATTAAACGCATTAGTGCCCAGCATCAAATTTAAAGTTGAATGGGAAACAGACAACAAAATTCCTTTTCTTGATGTTTTAATAATCAGAGACACGACAGAATACAAATTTACCTATACAGAAAACCAACGTTCTCACTTTCTATATCACTACTTTAGCTATCATGACAATACTATCAAGATAGGTCTAGCTAGCAACCTGTTCTTAAGAGCCTTACGAATTTGTTCCCCAGATTTCCTGGAAAAAGAATTTGAACTAATTCGCAAGCAACTTTCATCTTTAAAGTATCCTGACCATATAATTGAGAAAGCAATTCAAAAAGCAAACATAATTTTCTACCGACCCCCTAAAGACAAGACCAGAGACACACCCAACAATAAAATAAAAATTCCCCACCTGGAGACGATTAAGAGAGTAACTCACACCCTTGGGAAATCCAACCCTTTTGCATTTACCTACCCAAATACCTTAGCCAAATCCCTGATTAACGTCCAACAAAAGACATCGCCCAAAGACTCTGGGGTATATGAGATCCCATGCCAGGACTGTGACCAATCTTACATCGGATTTACAGGTAAATCACTTCCCCAGAGATTAATACAACCAAACGGTCAGTTAGGTATGGACAACAGAACTCAGCTATTTTCAACCATATAAATGAACATAACCATAGAATAAACTGGAATATGTCACGTGTAATTTATAGCAGCAACTGCCGGTACAAGAGTCAAATGATGGAATCGGCCTTAATAAAGAGAAGCAGGTAATGAACATCTCAAAAGGGAATTGGACATCGGACATCGTCGACGCAGTGTTCATTCAACCAACGCTTAAGAAGATTAAAGGAAGATTATCAGCGGGGTGACCTAAATTGGCTTTACTTGTGGACGAATCTCTTGGTATAAAAATACCACCTTTCTGTAAACTTTTCTCATTCATATACCTGAAGAGAGAGACAGCAGTCTCTGAAATATAGTAAACTTTTCTCTCTACATTTTTGGTGTTTTTTATGGCTCCTTTTATTAAATATATATATATACTATATATATATATATATATATATATATATATATATATATATATATAGAGAGAGAGAGAGAGAGAGAGAGAGAGAGAGAAGAGGAGAGAGAGAGAGAGACTCTAATAAATCATTAGCACTGCCATTTATAATCTCATCTAAGCATCATTCTTCCAACATCCGCTGAGACCGAACTCCAGAATCCCTCCAACCTTCAAGATCATCACGGATTTAGAAGAAACCATTACTTCACAGGAGACAATCGTACAGCGAGATAATAATCAGGTTTATTTCCTCTGACATTTATGACGGAAGAATATGAAAGGAGTGAACTGAATAACAGAGAAGCGAAGAAGATTGAAGAACATCATCCTCCTTTGACATTTAGATGATGCGGAAGGTTTCGTCCGCCACACGTCGAAAGCGGTTGGTCTAAAATTGAAGGAGAGAATTGAGAAAGAATTGATTTCTTTTAGGCCTATACTGGCGTCAGGGGGGAATGAAAAATGAAGAGAAGCCGAGGGTACCCTAATTCACTTGAGATTAAGAAAGAGAATTTTTGGTGAGGGCTATTTTTGTTAAGATTACATTACACTATGAACTATTTTTTTCTTTAAACCAAATTGCGGTCAGCTCAAATATTAAACAAGGAAAATCAAAATTGACGTGATTTCGTTATAGTAGCTCTTCTTACGGAACGCGTTTTCATTGATATAAAAGGACATTGTTTTTTTATTATTATACTGACATTTCTAATAATAGGCTTCTGTAGCTTACTTTTTCAGTCCGTTCTTTTCAATGGTAACTCTTGGAGAAATTGAAATTCTAGACTTTTGAATGAAACTGCTTCAACATCGATTATGAAGGGGAAGATTCCTAGGCGTTTTTATTTCAGGAAATTAAACTTATTTTTTCTTGTTCGTCTTTTCTTTGTATCTGTTCTCAATGATATTGTCTTATAATTAGTTTTCTATGTTTTTCCTATATTACTCATTAAGTCAACTACTTATTAAGTATTACAAACACACAATGCACATAGACTGAAACTGAATTACTTGAACTTTCAAGTGGCACAGACAACTGTCTACTCCGATAATAGAGCTGTTTGTTTTTGTGTGAGGGAACAGACAGACAGACAATCAGAGACACCGACACAGGAAAGTTATTTCAACCCTACAATATCCTGGGGACTCCAACTGAATCACACCTGCCAGACAGGATTCAAAGGCCTACTTGTCTATAAACCCTACCAATGGTTCCTACTGTATCCAGATTACAGGACTTCATAATTATCATCTCTTCAAAGAAACTTTGGACTCTCTCTTTCTCTCTCTCTCTCTCTCTCGAAAAGCTGCAAATGTGGTATGTTGATTATCCACCCTCCAATCATTAATACATACTAAATTGGGACCCTCTAGCCTCAGCAGTTTTTTTGTTATTAAAGGTTAAATTTAGCCACGCTCGTGCGTCTGGCACCGCTGTAGGTGCCAGCAACACAAGCCACCACTCGGCCTTGGCTGAGAGTTTCATACAGCGTTATACGCTGTAGAGACTACTTTATTTGGCGAATTCTTTACTTATTTGCGCTTAAACACTTTCTTTAGCAATCAGTGAAATTGTGCTTGTGTGTGTTTGTCAGATTTTAAATAAATGAGCGCAAGCATATAGTGACGTCTGTATTCATCTGATGATGATTATAAAATACAGGTCTGATAACGAGTGGAAACAGAATTAACCTCAAAAGAATCTAGCCATCAAGATTAGACAGTTTTATTGTGGTTTTGCTAAAAACTTATTTATACAAAGTGACAACCATCTACTGAACGTGAATCGTTTTAATTAATTTATCTATATTAATCCAAGTAAAAAAATAAGCAATATTCTTTTTATACTGATCATGCAAAATAAAAGTGGAAACCCGACGGTGGGTTATTTCTCTGTCAATCTAATTATCTATCTAAGTAAGAATTCCGGGAGACAAGAGAGAACTTCACCCAAAAGCGGCTCCAATTAAACCTGAGAAAAATGTCATGAAAGGTAAATAAATGAAATAATAATAATAATAATAATAATAATAATAATAATAATAATAATAATAATAATAACAATAATATATATATATTTTTTGTCTATCACAGTCCTCCAATTCGACTGGGTGGTATTTATAGTGTGGGGTTTCGGGTTGCATCCTGCCTCCTCAGGAGTCCATCACTTTTCTTACTATGTGTGCCGTTTCTAGGATCACACTCTTCTGCAGAGTCCTGGAGCTACTTCAGCATCTAGTTTTTTCTAGATTCCCTTTCAGGGATCTTGGGATCGTGCCTAGTGCTCCTATGATTATGGGTACAATTTCCACTGGCATATCCCATATCCTTCTTATTTAAATTTTCAGATCTTGATACTTATCCATTTTTTCCCTCTCTTTCTCTTCAACTCTGGTGTCCCATGGTATTGCGACATCAATGAGTGATATTTTCTTCTTGACTTAGTCAATCAACGTCACGTCTGGTCTATTTGCACGTATCACCCTATCTGTTCTGATACCATAGTCCCAGAGGATCTTTGCATGATCGTTTTCTATCACTCCTTCAGGTTGGTGTTCGTACCACTTATTACTGCAAGGTAGCTGATGTTACTTGCACGGGCTCCAGTGCAGGGCTTTTGCCACTGAATCATGCCTCTTTTTGTACTGGTTCTGTGCAAGTGCCGGGCATTCGCTTGCTATGTGGTTTATGGTTTCATTTATCGTATTGCACTTCCTACATATGGGAGAGATATTTCAATCTATCGTTCTTTGAACATATCTGGTGCTTAGGGCCTGATCTTGTGCAGCTGTTATCATTCCTTCAGTTTCCTTCTTGAGCTCTCCCCTCTGTAGCCATTGCCATGTGACATCGCTGGCTAGTTCTTTAGTCTGTCTCATGTATTGTCCGTGCATTGGTTTGTTGTGCCAGTCCTCTGTTTTGTTTGTCATTCTCCTGTCTCTGTATATTTCTGGGTCTTCGTCTACTTTTATTAGTCCTTCTTCCCATGCACCCTTGAGCCACTCATATTCGCTGGTTTTCAGGTATTGCCCCAGTGCTCTGTTCTCGATGTTGACGCATTCCTCTATACTTAGTCCTCTCCTTCCTTCCTTTCGTGTTATGTATAGGCTGTCCGTATTTGCTCTTGGGTGTAGTGTTTTGTGTATTGCCATATGTTTCCTGGTTTTCTGATCTATGCTGCGGAGTTCTGCCTTCGTCCATTCCACTATTCCTGCGCTGTATCTGATTACTGGCACTGCCCATGTGTTTATGGCTTTTATCATATTTCCGGCGTTGAGTTTTGACTTGAGTATCGCCTAGAGTCTGCATATTTTCTTCCCTGATCATGTCCTTCATCTCTTGGTGTTTTATATCCCCTCCTTCCATTTTTCCCAGGTATTTGTATCCCGTCTCATATTATGATTATTATTGTTGTTGTTTTTGTTGTTGTTGTTGCAATGAATAACGTACGTGCATGAGTAGATGAGTGCGTAGTATGTATCACATACGTACTGAAATCCGGTAAGTTGACCTACATAATTCGTTTAACATATTACAATAATAAAAAAATATCGATTAAATGTTCTGGTGAAAAGATTTTCAACAGATAATATTGAAATGGAGCAGGATTCCAGTTTCAGTCAAAGCCACTAACCAAAAATAATTGAAGGCAAGGTAAGGGTACGGACTACGTAATGATGGCCAGAAGCAGAGAGAGAGAGAGAGAGAGAGAGAGAGAGACTAAAATTTCCATTTCATTTTCAGGATGCATAGCATGTTTTTTCGACTGGGTAACAAAGTTGCGATGTCCTTAGATGTAAGCATACTTTCAGTGCATGTTGTCTGTCTGTCTTATCGTACTAAGAGGAGAGAGAGAGAAGAGAGAGAGAGAGAGAGAGAGAGAGAGACCATCAACAAAGCTTAAAAGATTCCTTAATTGCCACTGTGGTGGTTCAGATGAAGCAACTGAATTTTTGCTGGAAACTTCAGAAACCTTCATGTTTCAGACAATGCGATAGAGAATCAGTTGATACGCAGTAAGTTGACCAAGCTTTATAGGTCTAATACTTGACTAAAGTTTTTTTGCAAAACAAACTAAGCAAAATCTGCAGCATTTCTACTATTCAGTTCGTAGAGAACCAAGTATTGCGCATAAAAAACTGATCCCTCTCATCCCCAATGTGATACGGAAGAAAAATGTGTTAAATTCTGCGATGTTTATGAACACTGGCAATTAAAGGAACCTGAACATAGTATTGACTGAAACGGATTTTAATGTTCAAAGCAAACGGTGGCCACGAATTCGTTTCTGCATGAAAGCTGAAAATGCCTTAAGTAACATATGAGACAAAATGTTCTCAAATACTGTAAAATAGGAATAGACAATAAAATTTTGAAACGATTGAGAAAAAATAATTCAAGAGAATCGAAACCGTAAAAATAAATTAACATTAAAATGAACAGTCAAACATTCCTTTAACCTGATATTTTTTGGGTAACGGAGAATTTGCACACCGTATAATAATTATAATATATTTGATCACATTATGAAAAATGTATTATGGCTTGTGCGCTGGGTTAAAAATGTCCTTTATGTTATTGTAATGATAAATGTTATAACCATTCTTATGCAAATAAAAACGTTGAGAAATACTTTTGCATTAATGGTTTGATATTTATTACCGTTTTTTTAATAAACATTTTAGAAAGTCACCCATGATTTCTATAACTGTATAGTGGGTGATGTGTGTTTTAGAATCCAAATTGCAAAATAAAGCTTTGAGCCATGTCGATAACTAAGCAAGGCTTTTCATTTGTATTAAAAATGGCATATATCTATCTATCTATATATCTATCTATCTATCTATATATATATATATATATAGATATAGATATATATATATATATATATATATATATATATATATATATGCATATAAATATATATAAAACACATATACCTACTGGAAGAGGACATATACACGTTTTATACACACACACATATATATATATATACATATTTAAATATATAAATATAATCTATATATATTTATACATGTATATTTATATATATATAAATATTCATATATATGTGTGTATGCATGTGTATAAAACGTGAATGTGTCGCCTCTCAGCGTGTATATATCTAAATGTTATTGCCATAATGAATAGGATTTTAAAAACTCCACGTTGAATCATACTATTCGGCCAAGTATGTATGTAATGTTCATACCCACGGAAGATTTACTTTAGAGAGACACTGATAAGCGACGCCCATCGCTTAACCGAACTACACAAGAGAGAAGTAAATAAAGGTAAAATAAAAAAATAATAATAATCAAAAACGCGAACTGCCATCCATCAATAAAAAAAAAGAAAACAGACAGGGTTTCACCCACTGCACAACTTCCTAACTTCACAGAATGCCTCCCGTCAAAAGCTTTGATGCCTCAGCTATAAAATAAACCGCTTGATGGGAATCAAGAAATCCTTACGGAGGTCCTGGTGATGAAGGCTTTAATGTATTGTACCGAGGAAAAAATATATATATAAAAAAAAAAAACATCAGATACAAATGTCCTTCATGTTTGTTCACCGAAAGCTAGGTCAATCGATCACGAGGTAAATAGTGAACAGATGGGCAAAGAACAATGGGTATTTTGGATCACAGTTCGTTATGGAAACCTTAACCTAATTTCAGGTTTTCTTTTTTCACCTTTTGTTTAGATCATGATCTAATTGACGAATTAAACGGTATCACACACACACACAAAACACACACACGACACACACACATATATATATATATATATATATATATATATATTAATCTATATATATATATATATATATATATTATATATATACATATATGTCTGACCAACACAGCGCTGTCCGGAAATATCTGATTCAACAGTAAACTCTCTCTCTCTCTCTCTCTCTCTCTCTCTCTCTCTCTCTCTCTCTCTCTCTCTAAGATAGCTGCTTCTCACCACCCTTCCTAATTGTTGGGGCTGAACTCGTTCGGGCTTTTAATGGCTTCAGAAGCATCACGATTCATCTTAGAGACCTTCAAAACTATGGATTAGAACCACTCAATATTTTGTTTTCAATTATTTTTATGTTGCCACCCTTCCCACACTTCCAGGGCCCCCTTTGGTGTCCATGGGACGTGTTTTTACCCCTACCCCAAGTATTTATTCTCAGATGATAAGTAGTATGTATATCAAGTTTGGTTGAAATTGCTCACTGCGTTTCAAAATGGTATGTGGAACATACACACACGTACATGCATCCATTTTTATATATATTAAAATAATATATATATATATATATATATATATATATATATATATACATAATATATATATATATATATATAATATATATATATAATATATATATATATATATATATATATATATATACAAACTGGAAGAGAAAATCTTGCAAATAACATCAATGGAAAGTTTACTAGTGATCATTTGTAAACCTTGAAAGCAGAAAAATAAAATAATTAACCCAAAGGACATTACTTATCATCCTACGAAGAGAAAATACGTTGTTTTCTACTATAATATGAATGTAAATTCACACCCCCCCCACCCCCCAAAAAAAAAAAAAAAAACTATAATTAATTTGTCCGCAAGATTTACGAAATATAAAAACAAGTGTAAAAAAAGGATATTTTTGGAACAAAATTTACCAAAAAGAACTTGTTCAAATAAGAAACAAATATGAACTCTGGGAGAATATTATTATCACAAAATCGAGTAAACAATGACGACAGTTTCAGTGATATCAAACAAAGTGGTTTTCCCACATTTCTAAAAGATATATGAAAAAGCAAAAGGCACAGAACTATTGCGTCTTCGTAAAGGTACTTTACATAATGAGTTACAGAAGTACAAAACGTCTGTAACCCTAAATAAATCACGGGAATACAAGTAAACATGTTTAAGGCACATTTATGAGAGAATATAGATGCATCGTTCTAATCATGAGCATTTATCAGAGAGAGAGTTATCTAAACGTAATGTCATCTGGTTACTACAAACGGGAACACAAAAGCTGGGTTAAGTATCAACCTAAAAAGAAAACAAACATCATGGATAGTAAAAAAAACTGTAATTTTTCAGAAGACTCCAGCTGGCCATTTATGCATGAAAAAGCATTTAGGGTTTCTCATGCAAAAATGGCTAGGAAATGATAGGGCACCAAAAACACCTTAAAGTACCAACCTAATGCAAATTGGTTACAGTTTTACCGTATCAGCTATGGAGGGGGTGTGGGCGCTATTGTCTTATCGTGAAAGCCGTAATGTGATTCATTTTCTTTCTGTTATTAAGCATTTGCTCAGGTTATGTACTGATAAAACCTTTTGTTTTGATGCGTTTTACCCAAGAAAAATATAGATTATATGTGGGAAGTAGTTGGAGTCGAACGAAAAATAACTGAAAAAACTGTCAACACGTTGATAGTCATGGCATTTTCACCTGAACAGTTTATAAATCAGTCATCTGAAGTTAATATCAGCAACAGCTATCAAAATATCACCAGAGCATGACCAGTTGTAATAATTACCGATTTGATAAATAACAAGTAATCCATTCATGAAGCACCGTAATATGGACATGATTTCCCGCAACAAAAAATATATATGTAAAAAATCCAGTACAATAGATTCCCTTTTATGGGTGACTGGAGCAGCCTGACGACCGCTGTTGATTAACCTTCGATTCATAATTCCAGTGGAGACTTCGGCTCCTGTTCCGCCATAACCCAGATGCACAACTTGTGTAAAAACTTTCTATGTAATAATAATCATGATATTATGTCAATCCAGAAGTTTAAAAGCTATTTATTTCAGTTCAAAATATGTAGACATCAAAATAGTAGGATGTCGATAAAAAAAAAAAAAATTTTGGGGGGGGGGTGTTACAGCATATTTTCATACCTGGCTCTCTGGCTGAACGTTAAACGCCCTCTGTCTCCTGGTGAATGTAAAATACCCAGAAATGCTCCTCAGGCATCCAGGATGGGTTTTCCTGAACTATTTTTTGGGGGGTAGCTGTGGATGGTGGAGTAAATAGTACATTTTGCCAACTGCATCCAAGCCTGTAAACGGGAAATGTAAACTGTTGAATAGTAGGTGGTCCCGAGTTGGTCCCTGGGTATTTAGGCTGGGTTTGGCTTGTGTAAGGACACCTCCTTTGAATCCATCATGCCTCAGTTAGGGTTCAGTTTTTTGTATGAATTCGATCACTCTGTGCTATTAGCAATTCAATGCCATTTGTATAATGCTAAAAAACTGTGGTACTACACACGCCTTCTAAACGCTGTCTCAGTATGACCAACACAAGTGGCCCTAAGGACGCATCATTCCACTCGAGGAACAGGACTTTATACACCACATTGATCTTGACTGGTTCCTTCATCAGCCAGACGTTTCTGTTTGCATTATTTCTTTGAACAAGAATTCTAACATCAGAAATGGGAGACAGAAGATCTCGAAGCTTTGGTTTCTATAGCCTGCTCTCATGCAAGAGGCGGATCTCCCCTCTCCTTGGAAGACGCGCCCCCGCCCCCAAATATTCTCCCATCCTCTGAAGTTTCACTTTTCTCTCAGGCCCAGACCGGTTCGTTTATTTGGCAGCTGATTTCTTTGTTTCTTTACAAATTTGAAAATTTAACAGAAAATTTCTCGTGACTAGGTGTCATTTCATAAGGCGTTAAGACGAAATTCTTTAACTTATGTAACGAGAGTCCAGAAAGTAATTATTACCTAGAGAGGAAGTTGGTCGAGCTTAAACCTGAAACGCATTTACTTCAAATAATTACCGCCACATAATTATTTACCGCAACGGAAAAGAACCAACTCGGAGCAATAAAATAAAAAAGAAAAAAATTCTCATCAAAGCTACGCGGTAAGCTAACAGTCATCCCACACCATTGACAAAGAATTCACTGAACTGAATAGTAACTGAATAGTACCAATAAATTTAGCTCACGCAATCTTCTTGGATCAGGAAGCACTTCACTCGAAATAACAGCAGCCAAAGCTACGTAGAAATCAACATTCTTCTTCGACGAAGCTCTCGACGCTATTTTACCCGAGAGGCGAAAAGAACATCGGAGGCAGCTGCTCCTTTTGTATTTTGATCGTAAAGCGAATCAATTAAGTTCTGGTAAGAGTCGTCTTCTTTTTGTGGGAGAGAAAAGTCGTTTTAGGAGGTCTGTTTGATCTCCTTCATCTTCTCGTTTTCCTTCTACTTCTTCCTCGTTTTCTCGCTCTCGATGGAAATTCCGGTGAGAGAGAGAGAGAGAGGAGAGAGAGAGAGAGAGAGAGAGAGAGAGAGTGGACCGGTCTCCCGCTAAGGCTTTCATATGAAGAGCTAACAGCGGCCTCGGAGATTAGGAAGAACAAGAGAGAGAGAAAAAGATATTTCTAACTGGGAAAGTTATTTAAGACAATTACAGAGAGAGAGAGAGAGAGAGATACCACTGACTTCGAATTGAAACTGTTACTCAGTACAATTACTGTCAACGTGAGAGAGAGAGAGAGAGAGAGAGAGAGAGAGAGAGAGAGGAGAGAGAGAGAGAGAGGAAATATTGTCTCCATTCGTCGCAGGAGAACAATGGAAGTTTCCTTTATAAGGGAGCAAAGGTGTTCCATTGGACCAACTTTTTGGCCGATAAAAACCAAAGGAAAAAAATATCCCAGAGTCCGATCGCTTTCCTTAATTTGCTTCGTAGTTCTCGGGGATTACATGTTTGAATTTCTGTAAAACATGTAATCAGCTTTGTGGTCTCAACAATGACTACCCTCTGTACATTTGGGTAGACATATGAATTAAAATTGAAATTTTTATTTACATCGCCTGATCAAATCACGAATTTGCTTTGAGATCGAAACAATAGCTTCGTTTTGGAATAATTACTAATTATTCTGTCATTGTTCTGGTTGGTATTGAGATTCCATATGTCAAAATTAAAATTATTATACGACTCTGTTTACTGAATATTCACCTGATCACGTAACTTGTTAAAGTGGGTTAGTTATGCTTGCTTTACATAAAAGGCTCAGAGTCAAAGGAAGGAAGTGACTTCAAATTCTATTACGGATATACCTTAATCCAAAGTAAAAGTGTAACCTTTAAATTTACTTAGAAGAAAAGTCTTACCAACTTTTTATTATCTTGAACCTGCTCTGAACAGATATGCATTCAACATTTTTAATATGAGATAAAAATAATATTTATCAGTGGTCAGATTTCTATCAAAATGACAATCACCAGGATGCTTGTGTGCTAATAATTGTTGGAAAATAAATAAAATTAAAATTCAGTTTATTATTTAAAAAACGGGATAAAAACGAAATATAAGAACATTCGATTGAATTTTTAAAAGCTCTTAAAAAAACAATAAAAAGGAAAGGAAGACAAGAAATTTTACAACAAACGTGACAGAAGGAGAAGAAGTAGTAGGGAAAACGAAAAGCAATATAAAGAAAGAGAAGGGGCGCTCGTTAAGCCAGCTAATGACTGCGTGAAGAAATTAGAAAAAACATCAGCAGTTCTTCGCAAACTTCCTGAAATTTCTTGTTCATGGCGCATTTTCTTTCGGTTGTAAATGGTGGTGATAATTTGCTTACCCCAGCTATTTGTTATTGGAGCTATAACTAAGATATATATTCACAAAGATATAAGCGCAAACACGCAAATATATTTATATTTTGATATATATATATATATATATATATATATATATATATATATATATATATATATGTATATATATATAATATATATGTATATATGGATATATATATATATATATATATATATACATATATATATATATATATATATATATATATATATATATATATATATATATATATATACTATATATCAGCAATAAGTCACCAACAGCACGTGACAAATATGTACGTAAATAGTCACATGGAAGCTGAAAAATTAAAGACCAGGTACCAAGCGCTTTCGTGTATTGCGTACACATAAACAAGAAAATTTCACAAAACAAAGATCAAACCCCCCGCCATTACAAGCGAACCATCATTACAAATTGTCACTACCAAACAAGTAAGAATACTTTAAAAGTGCTTAAGAACTGAGACTGCAGTTAGTATAACAGGCTGATGCTAAAAGGTGACATTGTATTTCCTTACAATTTTATAATCAAAGTAACTATCTAATTAAAAAAAACCTGAGTGTTAAATGCTTAATAAAGGCTGATGCAATTACGATTTTACAATATGGTTACAAAAAGGACCTCAAAAGAATGTTTCCAGTCTATACTATGGTTAAAATCATTCATGTGTACAAATAAAGCACTTTTCGATTGACCTGTTCGAACTGCGTAACAGTGTTATTTTAGACCAAGGTATTTGTTATTACAGCCAGCACAAGGAATCTTGTAAATACGGCCACTAATTTGTTTTGGGGAATTACACACAATGATATTTTGAAGTGTTCCTGAATTTTTGTATACCACATTTATCTTGAAAGTTTTCAGTAATTTCTGAGTAAAAGAAAGATTTACATTATTTGGCAGTGTCAAGTTATTTTCTCTTACAAAAGGCTCCCTATAGTTACTGGAATAAAAAATATTTCTAGCTTTCTGCAAAGATTTGTCTATTAAAAACTTTGGGTATTTGAACCTATTTCCTACGTCATAAATTTTACAATTCTTTGAGTCTAGGAATTCCGGACTGTGTGTGTGTGTGTGTATGTGTATGAATAAATAATCACATTGCCGTGATTTACATACAAACATTAAGCTACAAATGTCGTTCAACATCCAAATCGCGCTACTTCGGATTAGCGCCGTCGACTGGAAGTCGCTGGTTGTACTCTCAAGTGCTTGAGTCACTAAAGTACCAAACCATTTATCACTTATAAGTCCCCTTCGGTGATATTCCCATATATATGTATATGTATATGTATATATATGTATATGTATATGTATATATATATATATATATATATATATATATATATAATATATATATATATATATATATATATATATATATATATGTGTGTGTGTGTGTGTGTGTGTGTGTGTGTAATGGGGAGATTCCCTCATTATTCATTTGGTAAACGTGCAACTCGAGCATTAAGACAAACCAATACACACAGCCTCTCTTTCTCTCTCTCTCTCTCTTTCTCTCTAAGCGATCAACAGCTCGCGACCCCTCTCTCTCTCTCTCTCAGCAATCTCTCTCTCTCTCTCTCCACCTCTTTCTCTCCACTCTAACAGGTAATGAAAATGAGAGAGTTGCATTACAAAAGATACCTTTATTAACAATGAATAAATAAGGAATTAATCAAGTCTTACAGACTAACTTAAAAAAAAAACCAGCAGTAAAATGTCTGAACAGTTATAGTCACACCAATCGTCTCTATCCATCGGGACTCCCTTTTGGTCCCCCCCATTGCCAGAACCGTCTGTGTCAAAGACACAGAACACATCCCATAAGTACACACACAAGTTTAACAATCAGAGATTAAAGACTGAATATTACAACAAACATGTCAAATAGATAACAAGCCAGTCTTCGGCTAAAATAATTCAACTTGGCTAAAGTAATTCAACTCACCCATGCAGCCGGAATATCTCACTCACTATTCCAAAAAACACTTTGGCACCACCATCGTGGCTCTGCCTTCCTCCCAAAGACGCCTCTATCAAAATCCCCCCATAGACTTGGGTATGATACACTTTTAACAGAAAGAGGCGCACACGCACATACGAACACACAGTTCGTTAGCGCCTCACATTTACTGGCCGCAACCAGTTTCACAAAGGCACTTTGAGAAGAGTTCATGAACTCAGTACATTGACTTGTCTAACTAAGCAGTTTTATCTCACGCCATCCATAGAAACTCATTGTCAGCTTTTCTCGGGTCGTCGCCTCTGCTCTGTTCTTCACATTCCATAGGTCACAGAGAACATTCTGGCAATATATTATTAATCAAAAACCCTAGGCCTTATACTGCTCAGCCACCTAATGCTAGCTCCCGCCTAGCAAAATAGCTTATATAATATAAAACACATTGGCCGGCTTGAAATAAAATATAAGTAATAACTGCACGTCTCTGGCATTATAAAATAAAGTATATTACGCTTTTATCTCCAAATAACACTAGAATTTTCTCTCTTCGGATTCTTGAATATCCCTCTTTGTCTGCAAGTAGCTGCTCCTGTAGCAGACTGAGGAAGACGGAATGCCTCCCTAATTGTAGAAGACTTCTCACGACTTCTGCAGATCCCCAAAAGACACGCCGTAGAACTCTCGCGATCACCATTGTGGAAACTCTTGTAATCACCACGGACAAAACGACAGCAACACTCTCTGCACACGGCTGGTGGACGTCTTGCTGGCGTTGGGAAATGACTTTTTTGGTGTGTTAGTATGTCAGTCGAGTCATTGGTCAATCTAAGAAAATTAACCCAGACATACTGCTTCTATCAAACAACGATCTCAAAAAGTCAGAAATACTAACTGAACGTCTCCCAATTAACTCCCTATAATATGACTACTAAATCATAAGTCATTATCACAACTCTCAAAAAAAAAAAAAAAGCATCAAGTTCTCCAACTCAATTCTCCAAACTCACACATCAGCACACACACAACTCAGAAATCACAGCAACTCCACGGACTTCTGTACTCACATTTCAAACTCGAATGTTATCACAAGAAAAAAAAAAGAAAAAATCGTAATGAGCCCAAGGAAAAAAAAGAATCACGTAACATGCCCAGACCCAAAAAATGTTCTCTCAAGCTCTGATATCTGAACAACCCACAAAATCAGCAAAAATCTCCAACGTTTAACAGCAAAAAAAAAAACCTTTACTGCTCATACAATCAATTACAATAAGACTTAATGTCAAACTCCCTTTTACGTAAATAACAACCCTGAAAAATCACATCTCCAGTCCGAAAGAAATGTTATTTAAGCTCAATCCCCAATTACATCTCTCATAGGAAAAGGAAGGAAAACAAAAAAAAGATAATCACAAATAAGCTTCCCCATCACAAAACACATAATATATGTATGATATACATAACCCACCGCGTTTTTCCCAAGAAATGCTCCATGTAAAGTTACGGAATTTCTCAACATCACAACTTTTCATCGACTGGACCTGTCCAGAAAGCAAACTCTCACACATGCGCTTTTGTGAAATGCTATTGTCAACATTTCCAGATATTGCCAAAATTCTGATCAATCATCATCAGAGGAAAAGAGTCAGCACATGGCTCATCACATCGCTTGTCAGCAGAAAAATTCACCTGTGGACGTAAGCTCAAACAGCAGCACAAAAAATGTCAAGTCAGACACACAAGTTTGGAAAACTCACGATTCTATAGAAAAATGTCTAACAGACACATTTCACAAAATTAACTCCAGGATATGACTAATGTGTTCAAACATTTGTCTCAAAGACTTATTCTCTCACCATAACATTGCCCAATTATATGCCTCCAAAATAACACACTTGTGAACATAAAAAATGCACACATCTCCATAGACCACAATGCAGTAATGCCACTCGCCTCTAAATAGTCACGAAACCAAAGAGAAAGAACCACAGAAATCTTCTCTTGGCTCGAAAAAACTACCATAACCACAAAAAAAAGGGTCACCCGCAAAACATTAATTCCAACTCCATAAATATGTGACACCATATTAATAAGAACACCACTCTGGTGAAAATAAATATTTCCTCCATTTGGTTAATAACCACATCCACATATATTTCTCCAATAGCCACATGTTAATAAAAAAGAACACCACTCCAGGAATAATACAAATACAAAATATTTACCTCTATTTCCCCAATAACTCCATATGGAATAAAACAAGGCTCCAAAAAATATATCTCCAAAAATGAATATCAAATCCTATCTCCAAAAAATTGTGCACTCAAGGCAACTAACTCACCCACTCACAAATATTGCCCCATAATCTCCTCAAAAATGTGTCTCCATTTGCAACAAAGATTGCTGCAAAATAATGGAACTAAACATAGCTCTCACCACTATTGGCAACTATCAAAAATGGCCAAAAATATATCTCCAATATATTATATCTCAAATTATAACTCCAAAATAATATATCTCAATTCTCCAGAGAATAACTCAATGTTATAGTCAAAAACTATAAAACTCTCTCCATTTAGCATAACTGCTAAAAAAAAGGGCAAAAACTCGGCAAATAAAAACTGTCTAGAAAATTCTAGAAAAAATCACCAATGTGCCACAAGTCATTATAACAGAACTTCAAATAAAAAGCGTCTTAGCCAAGACTTCTCCATATGCACTACGACATAGGCCACTAGAAAACTTAGCCAAGTTTCCTATCTCTCACAAAGTTGTCACAAATACAACAAAGGTATTGTGCAAGAAAACTCACAATTTCTGGAACACAAATATCCAGAGAAAAAAATGTAGTGCCACTACATATGCATTCAAAACAGTGCAAGAAATTCTCCCATATATTTCTCTGCAGCATCAAATAGCTGAAACACAAACATGTTCCCGAACAATAACTCTAAGTCACGAACTGAGACATTAAAAAATATTCACACAACTGGAGAGAAAAAACAAATTCAAATTCACCCATGATAAAGAAAACTTGTGTCAGCGATGGCTAACTTCCAAAAAGGGAGAAAAGAAAAAATAATGGCACTGTTAACTATCTCTCGTGACTCACTAGATGTCAAGCAATTATCTGCTGAACTCATAAAAAAAAGGAAAACAAAAATAATGTGTTGTTAGTTCCTCCCAAATTCAAAAAAGATTTCACCACCCATGATAGCATTAAAACGCCCACGTATTAGTATACATATAAAAAAAACTCAGTATCAGAAATATCATCATCAGCAAAATCACTAAAAAAAATTGCTATCATCAAAATCACTAGTATCAGTATGAAAAAAATATCACCAATGTCAATGCTTATCCATTCTCCAAAACTCAAGTACAAAACTCAGCAAGATTCAGCACAATTCACCAAGATTCAGTCAGATTCATTAAGATTCAGCAAAAGTCATCCTCGCGAATCACTGAAATATTCTCCAAAGTTACAAATACTCAACAAATAATTAAGACAAGACTTCTCCCATTAATTCATTGTAATAATTCTCCATGAATAATTATCTGTAATAATTATAAAATAATCTCCCATGAAATATCTCAAATCTCTCGCAAAGTATGTCTCCCGTAATGATAATTATACTTAAGCAACCCTCCCGTGACACATCTCAAGTATAATAATTATTAATAATAATAATAACTCTCCATAGCAATAATTCTCTTGCAAAGATCTCAAGTAAGAGTGAAATTCAAAATAGCATACAGCAGTAATGTTGAACCTTATGACACAATTTCTCCAGCATACACCACCACTTTCAAAGTAATCTCTCCAACACAATAAAAAAAATAATAATAATCTGTGTCTCCCCCTTATATTTGTGTCTTCCAAGGCACAAGGAAAACATACACCCATACAATGCATTTCAATTCTCTTTCTAAAAAAAAAAAAAAAAAAAAAAAAAAACTACTCTACGGGCGTTTCACTTCATCAACTAATCAATCAGCTGATGTCCTGGCATTGAAAGATCACTTTCAAGGGCAAATTCATCCCCCAACACCCCGACACAAAGAAAAAAAAGGAGTTCACCCCCAATGAGAAAAAAAAAAAAAGGTTTCTCCCCCCCGTTAGAACAACCCCTCAGTCAAGCGACAGAACAGCCCGAGGCAGACCAGTAGTACCCATCTCCCCTTGAACAGTGTCTGAGGACCCCCCCTGAGGTATACAAGGTATACACCAGTACCCATCTTGCAATCCCCTCTCGAGGTATGCAGTACCCACCATGCGCGGTTAGCAGAAATGTGCTGAGCCCGTAAAATTGTGTGGCCGCTCTGTCTCCAAGCGAAATATGCTTATCTAAGCACAGTTCACATGCATGAAAAAACGTCTTTATACACCCTCATATTAAACAAAGACGAATGCATCTATTATAAACACGCGCCAATAAAGAAAACATGTCACTTCTGCTACTATGGGCAAAGAAAGAAAAAAAAAATTTTGACCTCTTGAACCAATCCCATTACACTGAAATATTTAAAAAAAACCCTCCCCTTACAAGACAATGTTTTTTTTTAACACTCACCACTCCATAATGGGAACAAAAAGAACTCGGAATTCGCATAGAATACGTAAATCTCGCCGGCACACTGCAAACGCGATCGGCGAGAAGGCACTTGGCAACACTCACTCACAAACCAGACTGAGTTACTCTCACACTGGAGAATCTCGGTACGGGCAAATTTGATGACTATAAAAATCCTTCCCCTCCCTTCACAGTTAACGGACAGATATTTCTCATTTTTTCTCACTAAGTAACTGAAAACTAAAAATTTAAGAGTTTTCCACAATCCCACAAAGGCTTTGTCGTTCGAAAACTATCGCTAAGCCATAACCCCTTTATTTTTCTAACTGGTCACCTATCTCTTCATTGGCGTTCCCAGGCATAAAAAAAAAAAAACTCTTTTATACCACTTTTTAACCGCTAGCCACCAAAACCTGTAATGGGGAGATTCCCTCATTATTCATTTGGTAAACGTGTAACTCGAGCGTTAAGGCAAACCAATACACACAGCCTCTCTCTCTCTCTCTCTAAGCGATCAACAGCTCGCGACCCCTCTCTCTCTCTCTCAGCAATCTCTCTCTCTCTCTCCACCTCTTTCTCTCCACTCTAACAGGTAATGAAAATGAGAGAGTTGCATTACAAAAGATACCTTTATTAACAATGAATAAATAAGGAATTAATCAAGTCTTACAGACTAACTTAAAAAAAACCCAACAGTAAAATGTCTGAACAGTTATAGTCACACCAATCGTCTCTATCCATCGGGACTCCCTTTTGGTCCCATCCATTGCCATAACCGTCTGTGTCAAAGACACAAACACATCCCATAAGTACACACACAAGTTTAACAATCAGAGATTAAAGACTGAATATTACAACAAACATGTCAAATAGATAACAAGCCAGTCTTCGGCTAAAATAATTCAACTTGGCTAAAGTAATTCAACTCACCCATGCAGCCGGAATATCTCACTCACTATTCCAAAAAACACTTTGGCACCACCATCGTGGCTCTGCCTTCCTCCCAAAGACGCCTCTATCAAAATCCCCCCATAGACTTGGGTATGATACACTTTTAACAGAAAGAGGCGCACACGCACATACGAACACACAGTTCGTTAGCGCCTCACATTTACTGGCCGCAACCAGTTTCACAAAGGCACTTTGAGAAGAGTTCATGAACTCAGTACATTGACTTGTCTAACTAAGCAGTTTTATCTCACGCCATCCATAGAAACTCATTGTCAGCTTTTCTCGGGTCGTCGCCTCTGCTCTGTTCTTCACATTCCATAGGTCACAGAGAACATTCTGGCAATATATTATTAATCAAAAACCCTAGGCCCTTATATATTAATATAAATATATATATACATATATATATATATAGTATATATATATATATATATATATATATATATATATATATATATATATATATATATGAAAAAGCGTGGTCTGTGAGTTGTCTGTTCCGAGTGAGCATCTACACCAATAAACCAATTGATATGAAATTTGGCACAGAGGTTAAGCTAACATACAGTTCGAACACAGGCTAATTAGAATTTATTAAAAACATCTATAAACCCCCTACCCCCTTATAAAGTTATAACTCTACAGTGACCTCTCCCCATATCTCTGCATTTGTATGAAACTCTTCGGATTTTTCACAACTTCTTTGAATAGGTAGAATAATTTATAGACCACAGATTTTTCAAACCTTCTTGGGCTAGACAGGATATCAATTTTGTAAGCTGCAATCGTAAAATCGGTTACAATTTTTGTCAAAACTAAAACGTATGCATGGATCACTACAGGTATATAAGGCCTCTTGCTGTCTGTCCCGTAACATAAAATCATTAAACATTAATTTGGTAACAACAAAGAGTTTCTCAGCAAAATTGTTTGATCGTTACTTTATCACCAGTGATTTTTTCTACATTGACGACACACCCAAGGTAAGTTTCATGTTTATTTTTATGTGAGAGAATTTATTTTGAGTACAGTGAAGTGTATACTAGAAATCAAAGGCAGCCCTAGAAGTTTTAGAAACAAACAATATGTAAAACGAAGCATTGCTGGACCTGGATACCGAATACAAGCTAAGGGAGGTCAAGGAATCGCTACATTTGGTATTTCTCTGCCAGAGTGGGCAAACAACAACCTAGTAATTGAATGCATGTGAAAGATCAGCTATGACACTGAAGAAATGACAGCATATGCATCAGAAAATGAACCTAGATTGGTAGAGGACCAAAGGAGTGCTTATAATGCAGTAGTCTCAAGCATTGAGAATGAAACAGGAGAGCAGTAATTCCTAGATGCACCCAGCGGGACAGGCAAGACTTTTGTCATCAATCTTATTTTGGCTAAAATGCAACAAATAAAATACATTGCACTAGCAGTTGCTTCAAGCAGAATAGCTGCAACTCTATTAACTGGTGGAAGTATTGCACATTCTTCATTCAGACTCCCTCTGAACCAGTTGAAGAAAGAAATGGTAACCTGCAATATCAGTTGTGGCACTCTTAAGGGCAAAATACTTAGCTATTGCAAGTTGGTTATTTGGGATGAAGCGATCATGAGTCATAAGGGGGCAGTCGAGGTTCTTGACAGGGCCCTGCAAGATCTGAAGCAGAACACACAGCTCATGGGAGGTACAACCATCTTGCTTGCAGGAAATTTCAGGCAGACTTTGCCAGTTGTCCTAAGGGAACAAGAGATGAATAGGTCGTACTACTTGTGGAAAATGTACAGAAGTTAAGACTCCAAACCAACATGAGAGTCAAACTAGGTGGCGATGAGGAAGCAGGAGCCTTTTCTAATAAGATATTGGATGTTGGCAATGGCACTCTGGTTGGTGGACAGGATGGTCTGGTCACTTTGCCGTTTGGATATTCAATAAATCATATCCAAGAGCTCACGTCTAGAGTATTTTCTGACCTTGGTACACATTTAAAGACCATAATTGGCTGGGAAGGCATGGCATCTTGGCGCCGAAGAGTGATGCTGCTGACGACACGATTCTGCAATTGCTGAAGCAGCTACCCGGTGAGGAATGCAGTCACAAGCCCATCGCCACTGTTTTCGATTCAGATGAAGTAGTGAACTATCCTGTGGAGTTCTTGAATAGTTTAAACCCTCTGGACTTCCACCTCACTGATTAACACTCAAGATTGGGCCACTAGTAATGCTTTTGAGAATATTAAGAGCCACCAAAGCTTTGCTTTGCGATGGAGCTCGCTTTATCATAAAAAAATATGATGTTAAATGTCGTGGAAGCTGCAATAATGACTGGCAAAGCAAGTGGAGGGGATGTGTTCATACCCCGAATTCCTCTTATCCCATATGACACACCTTTTGAGTTCAATTGCCTTCAATTCCCCTTAAAGCTGAGATCTGCAATGAGCATTAACAAGCCACAAGGTCAGTCATTGGATGTTGTAGGCCTAAACCTGAGGGAGCCAGTGTTTTCCCATGGTCAACTATATGTAGGGTGTTCGAGAGTGATCAATCCCAATAAAATATTTATTTGCACGCCTAATGGCAGAATGAAAAATGTTGTGTATCATGAGGCACTTCAAAACTGATAGCAGTTGTAATTTATATCATGTATCTTATGTCATATCATGTAAATATATTATCACAAACTCCATTCTAAATGTATTTTATCCTTCTGAACCATGTGTCAAATTTTAACAATCGGATATCTTTCCCATAACTGTGCCATGTCGGATGATTAAGACTGCTATGCCCCAAGTGACTATTTATACTGAAAGTGATTACATAATCCACCCCGTGGGGATTGTCATCACAGATGGCATGCCCCTTTTTATCCTGAGCATCGCCGGGTACATCAACTAATATATATATATATATATATATATATATATATATATATATATATATATATATATATATATTATATATATATATATATCACACAAGTAATTACAAAGAATTAAATTGAAATTTACTGAAATTATGGATAAAGTTCTCATACATATATAATATATATTTTTATATATTAGAAAATGAATATATTTTACAGTTTCAAGAAATTTCTCATCGTTAATCTGTACTAACTACTTCCTTACTTTAATCAATATTTACAATTCCATACAACTGTAAACGTTTTGGCTTTGAATATAAATCCAATTTGAAGTCCCTTCAAGAAAAGTAAAAATAATCATTTTGATATTATTGCAATTTGCAACAAGACCTCCAATATCAATGAGCTCGGAGAACCCGGTCATCACTCTATTGAGAACTCCATCTTATGAGCGATTCGCCCTCGTTCATTGCCACACAGAGAATGATTCCAGGTTAATCATCCACAACCCTTTGGTGATCAAGATGAATGGAACGGAATTATTGGGACCAGTCAGTTACCGGAGTCATTTAGGGGTTAGCCTCTCCTGAGGCTGCTGCAGTAGATGCTAAGGAAAGGGAATATTACGTTATATATATTGTTCTCTTTTTATTATCCCGTCTCTCCTGTCCTCCTTCCTATCACTCTTATATTCTTCTCTATCTTTTCTATCTCCCGTTCTATCACTCTTCTAATCTAATTGTGTTCGTGCCTCTCTTTTCCTTTATGTCACTTTTTTTCATCTCTCTCTCTCTCTCTCTCTCTCTCTCTCTCTCTCTCTCTCTCTCTCTCTCTCACACACGCGCGCGCGCGCGCAATTTATCTTTATATGTTATCATATTTAGTGTTTGTGCACTCACGTTAATTATTTATCATATTTATTGTTTGTGCACTCACGTTAATTATTTCCGGTGTACCAATATTATTTCAAAGAAACCGACTAATTACTCGCTTTTAAAATCATAACCTCCATAAGAGTTAAGTAATTAATTATAATAATGTCAACATTCGTCGATTATTTATTAATGTCAGGAAGAGAACGAAATTTACATTTATGATAAAAATGATTGAGAGTTCACCGGATTTTCGCCTGAAAATGCCGACTTCATTAACAGCAGATACTTTCATATTCATTCAAAATTAAATGTCAGGATTAATCATCTTGGAGTTTTAATATTAGGTTAAACATAAGAAATTACTATAAATTTAATCATGGGCATCGATTTTCACCAAAACTAAAAATAGCAACGGAAGTCCACAAATCATTGCCAAGTGTTCACAGTTCCATTTGGAAAAAAAATACGTTCCACCGATTTTTATTTTCATATTTTTTTACGCTAAAATCGCAGCCGTTATCCGAACCGGGACTCAGTCACCTTTTTATATGCAAATGGAAAGTGGAGATTTTTGTTTCCGTTGTTTAGCAATCTGTCCCATAAACACTGGGTCTCCAAAGACCAGATTTCGGAGGATGAAACCTCCCATCTCTCTTTCACAACTTGCAGAGAATTGAGTCTATGACTACTCTTTGTATTATGACAATGGATTTAGGTGCGCTGACTAATAAAGATAAAGTTATGTCTAATATAGATATATATATATATATTTTAATAATATAGTATATATATATATATATATATATATATAGATATCTAATATATATATATATATATATATATATATATATATATATATAATATATCTTATATATATATATATATATATATATTATATATAGATATATATATATATAATATATATATATATTATATATAATATATATATATATTATATAATATATATATATATATATATTAGATATATACTAAATTCTTGCACTTGACATTAGAACAAACAGCAGCCGCGAATGTCAAAACATACAATCAATATCCAATATAGAAAAAGTATATTGACATCTATAATGATAGAATTATTATAAAATATGAAATGAAAGGATATTTGAATTTAGATGACGAGAGAATTTTAGTGACAATTCCCTCACAGGTGTCGATTAAAGACATCAATGTCCATCAACTCCACTGCGTTTGACAACCATAGGAACCGATACCTTTCAATCTCGAAAAAGGCAAAAACGTCATGATCATAATTATGAACTAAGTTACAGCCACGAAGATAAAGTGGCTCAGTATTTTTGGATAAAAGGGACAGCCACCACCACACTATTACCTGGATAAAAGGACAGAGCTCAGTAATACTTGGTTAATGATTGTTTATCATACCTCATTTCATGTACTCGAGACCACAGAAATACTTTTCAGTCACCAAAGTAATAGCTGGATAAAGGGACTGACAGCACAGTAATTCCTGGAGTAAACGATAATCACCGCAATAATACTCGGATAAACGGCGCGGCAGCGCAGTAATATCTGGATAAAAGGGACAAAGAACTCCAATACCTGTATAAAAGGAACGGCAGTCACCACAGTGATTTATGTAAAATAAGCGAGCGTGCCACAGTAAGTAATAACTGTCAGTTTACCGACGACTGTTCGAAGGGTGAAGGTTCAATGAAAAGGTAGAACTGTCACTTGGACCACCAACACAAACCCCTCTCCCTTCTCCATCCCTTCCCCCTTCCCCACCTCCCTCTCCTTTGCCTTTTCCCTTCCCCTAAACGAGGAATATCATTCAGAGTTTTCCTAGGTAGCGCCATGTCGGTCAGCTAGTAGACACACTTTATATATATAATACATATATATATATATATATAGATATATATATATATATAATATATAGATTGTATATATATATGTATACATATATATAAATAATATTATATATTATATATATATATATATATATATATATAATATATATGTGTGTGTTGTGTGTGTGTGTGTGTGTGTATATTAAATATGTAATATATATATATACTATATATATATATATATAAATATATATATATATATATATATATATATATATAAATTATATATTTCTCTTCAGTCTAGTAATACGCGGATAAAATGGGCAGTCGACACAGTAATAAAAGGATAAATGGGAAATTCAGCACAGTAAAACCTAGATAAAAGTGACAGTCAACATAGCACTACCTGGATAAACCATAGACTTCCCTCCCGCTAGAAAGATTTTTTTCAAAATCCGAAATTTGAGGACCGTTTCTAAAAGGGCACCAAAGGGGGTTGGGGGTGTGAAGGGCTTCTCTGAAACGGAGCTGGTTCTGTTGGTAGACACAGTAACTAAATAAACTTTAAGAATTTTTCATACCTAATTTCAGTATACTTATGACTTACTACATGGAAAAGAATACTTTGGGGGTAAGATATCAATAGCACCACAAGGGTTTGGGGTTGGGAAAGGGGTGACAGAGAGAGAATGAGAGGGAGAGGAGGGGTGAGAGAGAGAGAGAGAGAGAGAGAGAGAGAGAGAGTAGAGGGGGTGTTCGCGAGAAGAAAGAGGGAAACAGTCAGGGAGGGTTGGAGAAAGAGAGTGCGAGAGAGAGAGTGAGAGGGAGAGGCAGTGAGAGAGAGAGTAGAGGGGGTGTTAGGGAGGAAGAGAGAGAGAGAGAGAGAGAGAGAGAGAGAGAGAGAGAGAGAGAGAGAGTTTGTTGGTTGCCATTTAGTTATCCTGGGCAGCGTCAGGTTGGTCAGGTAATAGCTGGATAAAGGGGACAGTCAGCACCGTAATATTTGAATAAATAGGACACCTACCACAGTAATCTATTATATAAAGCAGAAAACATGTCTATTTGTTTGTCTGTTTGCTCCAAGTGAAAGTCTACACCAGTAAACCAGTGTAGGGTTCGAACATAGGCTAATTAGATCTTCTTAAAAACATACATAGCCCCCGCTAAAAAGTTATTACTTCTACCTCCCCCCACAAGCCCAATTAAACGTAACTTTCTTATTTTTGAGTCTATTTGGTTCAAATTTGAAACATAGACTATTGGTGCAAATTGCATCACTCCAAATAGTTATCAAGCCGTTGAAGGCCGTGTGGGGCCTCCTTAAATATAACTTTCTTGCGTTGGGGCAGATTTTGGTCAAATTTACAGCATGGGTTACTGTCACTAATTGCATTATTTATAAATAAATTACTATAAGAACGTTTGGGGCCCTGGGGACCCACAAGGCCCCCCTATGGCCCCCTATGCCCCCCTCCTCAATATAACTTTCTTATTACTTTGCATATAATGTTTAAATTCGAAACATAGGTTAATATTACCAAGTGTATTATTTGAAAATAGTTAGATGGGGACATCAATATAATTACAACCACCCCCACAACCCCCTTTCCCGAATTTCACTGTCTTATTTTTGACACATTTTTTTCTTTTGGAACGGACGACACGCCCCTGTTGGTTACCACAGTAATGTCTGGATAAATGAACAGTCACCACAATAATAGGGATGAATGGGACCGTCAGCACAGTACTTACTGGATAAGAGGGACATTCTGCACAGAAATACATTGATTAATGGAACAGTTATCACAGTAATGCCTGAATAAAATGGTCAGTCAATACAGTAATACCTGGATAAAAGGGAGAGTCAGCACAGTAATATCTGGATAAATGGGACAGTTACCAAAGTAATACTTGGGTAAAAAAAAAAAAAAAAAAAAAAAAAGACAGCCAGCACAGGACTGCATGGATAAATGGGACATTCAGCACAGTAATACCAGAATAAATGGGACAGGTACCTCAATAATATCTGAATAAATGGGGCAGTCAATGCAGTCATACTTGGGAAACAGGGACAGTCACCACAGTAGTACCGGTAAAATAGGGACAGTTACCTCAGTAATACTTAGACAGATGGAAAAGTCAGTACAGTAAAATCTGGTTAAAAGGAACAGTCAGTACAAGCGGTGCACGAAAATTTTCTGGAGTCCCTCAGAGTTTTCCTGGGCAGTGCCGGTTGGGTAGCTAATGATCATATATTTCAAAAAGTCCATATTGGCTAAAGCAGTGGTTCCCAAACTGGGAGCCATGGGCCCCTGGAGAGCCATATAACAGAATGTGTACATATAAAACCAAAGGAGTTTAGCGGGTAGGCAGCCAGTGGAGGCAACTTACAGGTGGGCGGTCGGCCATGGACAAGTATCTTCCTGTATAAAAAACTGGGTAACGACCAGAAAAAGTTGGTGAAACACTGGGTTAATGTGTAATACTTAAACCTAAGAAAGAAAATTAATAAATATGTGATCCCCAGCTCAGTTGAAATATATTATGAAATATGTCTTTAGATTCAGATTCCCATCGTATTAAAGAATGTAAAGCCAAATGATGAAAGTTACGAAAATGTTTCGCAGACCAAAACGTGGATTAAACTAAATGCTTATCATATGAACTCAATACTTCATTAAAAAGAGACGGATATAACCATTTATTATTCAAACAGAGCGTCACTTCCGCTATGTAGTGCTTATTTACGCTGCAGATAAATTAAGCCAATCAGAACTCAGTTTAGCTCTAAAACGCGTAGTGTTTACAAAATTACAAATTACATATTAATATACATTGCATTTGACGAAACAGGCGCATTTTATGTTGCATATATGCCGTCATCTCTATGGCTGCACGAGAGAATTTCGAAATCCGGACGGGATGTCAATTCCGGAATTTATATCAACTTTGATTTGGGCAAAGGGAGGATATGAATTCGGCCCATGGCCAAACCAAGACGCCGAATTGGCCAATCAAATCATGAAACGACGGCTAATCAACAGATGCAGAATTTGGAGTCACCTGGAATTTGAAAAAATCTAAATTTAAAATATTTTGGGGGTTTCGAGTTTCTCTTTCTGCTTGATTATTATAAATAAATTTATTTGGATATTGTTTTCAGGATCTCAATCGTTATACATATTTAATCAATGATTACTACGAATTACGAATGTTTACACTGAGACTTCTACTGATTACAGGAGTTTGCGTTCAATCTGCTACTTATGCCGACAGTTTACTATAGTTACACAAATATGGCTGAAGATAACATTCAAATTGCTGACAATTATAGATATAGATATAGATAGATAGATAGATAGACAGATTGATATATATATATATATATATATATATATATATATATATATATAACTATATATATTAAATGTAAATTCTGTCAGCTATATTCTGATACATTTTTTACTAAAGAGAAGTAATTCGAGTGCAAGCACCTTGTGTATCGCCATTATCAAAAAAAGTGGGTGGGAGAAATTTTCACAAAGCAGTATAAACACACACATTATATATATATAATATATATATATATAGATATATACTATATATATATATATATATAGATATATATATTAATGTGTGTGTTATACTGCTTTGTGAAAATTTCTCCCACCCCACTTTTTTTTGATAATGGCGATACACAGGTGCTTGCACTCGAATTACTTCTCTTTAGTAAAAAATGTATCAGAATATAGCTGACAGAATTTACATTCAAATATTAGTCTTTAATTAACGACTTATCATGTCACTTACAATGACTTCTGGAATGTATCTATTTTATTTATGGAAAAATTGTCTCGACTTTAAATTCACATTCGCCAGATGTTGAGTGGACACCAGACATCAAAAGCCTTTGAAAAAAGCAGTTATAATAAATATGTGTCGATGAGCGTCCGGAGGCCGGGCTTTCATCCCCGCCGTTGTTATGCAGATTCTACCAATAACAATTTCGGTTTCGAATTGTATACTTTCTTTACCTAACAAATTCTGAAAAAAAAAAAAAACAAGGGGAAAAGGGAATGCATGTCCCCTTCACCTTTTTTTTTTTTTTTTTTTTACCGCTAATAAGGGCAATTTAATTTGCCTCGAAACAAAGAGTCTAATAAAGAGGAGCCGGAGACGCCACTCACAGCCGTTGGAGCCAATGGAATCCGAGAGGGAGTTTCAACCGATTTTTCCTTCTTTTTCAGATCGAGAACAACGGAGAAGGAAAAGAGGAAATAAAGCAAGACGCCGAGGAGGAGGAGGATAGACAAAGGGAGCCTGTAGTATCTATATTGTCGTTTATGAAGGAAACGAACAACGGGCGTTTCCATTTCGTGAAGTCATTCATAGATTCCTGGAGATCCGAAATCCTCGGCGGGCGGCTCCTTCGATCCAGGCTCCTCCCTCACTGAGGAAGAGAGGAGAGTTCTTGGATTCCTCAAGTGGAGGGGAGGGGGAGGTGTATAACTAGAAGAGATGGTTTGAACTTCACTAAATTGAATATTTTTTTGCCTTTCTCTGCTCTGGTGTAAGCTTGAACAACGTCCATCGAAAACTGGGAGCAAAGAGGCTATGGCAGCGGATGTAGTGTTAGACAGAAGGTGAAGGTGGAAATAAGTTGGTGGGTCTGGTAAAAAAAAAAAAAAAAAAGGTAGAGTGGTGTTTATGGTAAAGGTTATAAGCGATTATACGGAGGAGGAGGTGGTGAATGAGGGGTAGGAGGAGGAGGTGGAGGATGAAGAGGAGGAGGAGGATGAAGAGGAGGAGGAGGAGGAGGAGGGGAGGGGAGGGAAAGAAGGAGGGGGGGAATAAGGGGGAGGAGCAGCAGGGGAATAAGGGGGAGGAGGAGGAGGGGAGGGGAAGAAGGGGAGGAGGAGGAGGAGGGGACCTAACCTTACACCTTACAGCTCGTTCGGGTTGCCCTAGGTCCCTCAGTGTGAGGTACCTCTCATGTCTACCTGAGAATTCCTAATTCATCTCCCGGTATATTTTGCATCTTCCAATCTTGGATGGTCTGGGATGCAGCTTAGATATTTGTCGAGCTTATTCTTAAACACATCTACGCTTACTCCTGATATGTTTCTCAAATGAGCTGGCAACGCATTGAATAGACGCTGCATTGTCGATGTTGCTGCGTGGTGGATTAATGTCCTGTGAGCTTTCCTTAGTTTTCCTGGTATAGTTTTGGGCACTATTAATTTACCTCTGCTTGCTCTTCCTGATATTTTTAGCTCCATGATGTTTTCGGCAATATCTTTTATGTGTTTCCATGCCTGTATTATCATGTAGCCTTCTCTTCTCCTTTCTAGACTATATAATTTTAAAAATTGTAGTCTTTCCCAGTAGTCAAGATCCTTAACTTCTTCTATTCTAGCTGTAAGGGACCTTTGTACACTATTTGTGCAATATCCTTTTGGTAGTGTGGGTACCATATCATATTGCAATATTCAAATAAAGCAGAATCGTGTGTTCGGCTTTTCTTGTTTTGAAGTGCCGTAAAAACATTCCCATTTTTGCTTTGCACTTTGCCAATAGTATTGCTATTTGATCATTGCATAACATGTTCCAATCCAACATCGCACCAAGGTCATTAACTGCTTCCTTATATGCATATAGCATTTCCTTCTTTATCTCCATAATTTATTGATTCAAATTTATCAGCGTTAAATACCATCCTATTTACCTCTTCCCATTCATATATCTTGTTAAGATCTCTTTGTAGGAGTTCCTATCTTCGTCTCAAGTAATTTCTCTACTTATTCTTGTGTCATCGGCGAAACTACTCACTATCTAGTCCTTAACATTACTGTCTATGTCTGCAATCATAATAACAAATAACAATGCAGCTAACACCGTACCTCGTGGCACACCGGATATTACCTTAGCTTCATCCGATTTCTCATCGTTTACAATCACTATTTGTTTTCTGTTTTGTAAAAATTCTTTGTCCATCTTCCTACTTTGTTCACTATATTATGCTTTCTTATTTTCTTCGCTATTATATTATGGTCTACCTTATCAAAAGTTTTTGCAAAGTCTAGGTAAACCATATCTGTTTCTTTTCCGTTTATCATATTTTTATATGTTCTCACGGTGGACTAACAGTCGGGTTTGTGTACTTTTTCTGGGTAAAAAACCATGTTGTCCTATATTGAACAAATTATTTTTCATTAAATGTTTCATAATATTTTTCTTCACTACCCTTTCATACACTTTCATAATATGTGATGTTAGACTCACTGGAGGGAAAGAAGGGGGAGGAGTAAGAGGAGGAGGAGGAGGTGGGGGGGAAAACGGGGAGGAGTAGGAGGAGGATGGAGGAGGGAGGAGGATGAGGGAGGAGGAGGAGGAGAGGAGGAGGGGGGGAAGTAAGGGGAGGAGGGACTGCGAAGAGGGAGAAGGAGAAGAGGAGGGGGGGATGTGGAGGATGAAAAGAGAATCCTTGCATGAACTACAGCCTCTACTTCTGTGGCACAAGAATCAAGAGCTAGTAAATCACGTATTGGGAATTCAAAGAAGAGCAAATTTGATGACAGTTACATAAAAAAAATTTGTTAAGTCAGTTGGAGACGAAAATGCTCCTGATGGACAATGCGTTGAATGTAATCAAGTTTTGGCTAATAGTAGCTTGAATCCTGCAAAACTGAGGAGACACCTTGAAATCAACCACCAACAGTTAGTTAACAAACACGTTGATTATTATATACGAAAACGAGATCAGTGAAAAGAAAGTATGGTTTCCATAAAAAAAATTTGCTTACCAAGGCAATAGAAATGCACTTGAATCATCGTACCGAGTAAGTTATCACATTGCTAAAGCTGGTGAAGCTCATACAATTGCAGAATCTTTACTAAAATCATGCATGAAAGATGTGGTTTTCTGTATGTTTGGTGAGAAATATAGCAAGGTTCTTGAAACTGTACTCCTGTCAAATGACACCATATCACGTCGAATCAAAGAGATGGCAGATAATTGTGAAACCGTATTAATAAACCGCATCAAAATAAGTCCTGTGGGCTTCACCATTCAGCTTGATGAATCAACCGATGTTGCCGGGTTAGCTGTCCTCCTTAAGGAGTGTTTGTACGATATGTCAGATGAATCTGTGCATGAAGATCTACTGGTGTGCCAAGCTCTCGAGACAACTACAAGAGATGAGGATATATTTAAGATATTAGACACATACTTCAGAAAAAATGATCTAGTTGGGACCTTTGCATTGCTGTTTGCACTGATGGTGCAAAGGCAATGACAGGCTCAGTAAAGGGTTATGGAGGAGTTATGGAGTTCCATTTGACAACGTCTGTGAGAGAGAGAGAGAGAGAGAGAGAGAGAGAGAGAGAGAGAGAGAGAGAGGTTGTAATTACTGTATGGATAGTTAACGACTGTATTGGCTGTTAGTGAGTTCTGGCTGGGTTGTCTGCTGGCAGAGATCAGAGTTCTGTGTTTTTAGTGAGTTTTTCAGTCAGTCTTGGGTGAGAGCCTGTGATAGGTAGTAGTGTTGGAGGAGGTTATTGAAGGCTTTGGAAGTCGGTTGAGTTTTGTGTTTTGTTTTGTTGTTTAAATTTTGCTAAGTTTGATATTGGTTGCTTAGGAGTTGTTGTGCTGTGAGGTTTTTGTTGAGTTGTATGTGAGTTCCTGTGTTGTTATGTGAGGTTGTGGTTATGTTCCTTGGTTGTTTGCTGTGTTGTTAGGTTGTGGTTGTGTTCCTTGGTTGTTTGCTGTGTTGTTAGGTTGTGGTTGTGTTCCTTGTTTGTTGTTGAGTTGTGGGGTTGTGGTCTTTGGGTGTTGTGTTGTTGGGTTGTGGTTGTTCCTGTTTTGTTGTTGTGTTCTTTTTTTGTTGTGTTGTTTTGGTTGTGGGTTGTGGTTCTGGGTTGTGGTTGGTATCTCTGTGACCTCAACCAACGGACAGCACAGGATAGCCCGGAGTATCTGGATTGGTGGAGTTGGTAAGTACATGTATTTGTGTTTTTTTTTTTTTTTTTTTTTTGTTTTTTTTTTTTTTTTTTTTTTGTTATGTGTGTAGGTATAGTTCAATTGTTCTGCTGTACTCTGAAGTGTAAAGTAGAAAGTGTGACTGGGGTGAGTTGGGCAGCTGGACTGATTAGGTATATGTAGGGGGGATTCTGCACTTTGTTTTTGAGCTTGTGATTCCGCCACATTATTTTTTGGCGCCCAAACAAGGACTGTTGGTGCGGCAGCTGCAGGGCAATTGGGGTAGTGAGTTGTCTGATTGGTGGAGAAAGTGAGGATGGAAGGGTTGAAGGAGATAGAAAGGCTGAATGAGGAGCTGAGGTTGGCGAGGGAAGCTAAGGAAAGGTTGGAAGTGGAGAATGAGAGGTTGAGGGTAGAGTGTGAGGAGCAGAAGAGGGAGTTAGAGGAAATGAGAGGAATGCTAAGGAGTGCGAAAGTGGAAATGAAAGAAGAGGTGAAAGGAGCGGAAGAGAGAATAGTTGAGAAAATGGATGCAAAATTGGGGGTAATGATGAATGCAGTGCAAGAGATGATGCAGGAAACAATGAAGGGATTCGCGGGAGAGGGAGCTGTAGGAGGTAGGCCTACTTGGTCTTGTGACGGGCTAGGAGTGGTAAAGAAAGTGAAAGAGCAAGTGGATGAGAGTACGAGTGACGAAAGTGATTTGGTTGTGATAGGTAAGGGAAAGAAGGGGAAGACACAGGATAAGGATAAACCTGAGAACAAGAATAAGAAGGGGGCTGAGGAAAAGAAGATTAAGGGAAAGAAGGTTAGTAAGGGTGACGGACAGGATGAGATTAGGACAGAATACATTGGAGAAAGGGCTGAGAGTGATTTGGATAGTGGGGAGTGGAAACAGGTAGGTAGAAAGAAGGGTAAGAAGAGCGTAGTCAGGGGTATGGCCATGAGTATGGAAGAGGATTCGCTGTATTCGGAAGAGGGAAAGAGGGGTCAGAATGGAAGTAGAGAAAGTGAGAGTGAGAGTGACCAAGAGGTACGAAAGGTTGTGTATATGAGAGAGGTACCCCGATGTGCACAATAAGAGGAATATGGTAGTAGGGACGTAGGGGACTTTTTTAAAGAATATGAGAGGTATTGTGAGGCAAAGTATGGGGATAACAAGAGAGTCTGGGCAAGAGAGTTAGGTAGCTTTTTGACGGGATTCTTGTTGAGTATGTATGAGGTAATGATGAGTGTAGGAAATGTGCCGTATGAGAGTGTAAAAGCTAGGATTGTAGAACAGGCAAAGAGGATAAAGAGTAGCATTAGATATAGGAGAAAGCAAGATTTTGAAGAGGCAAGAATGAATGTTGGTTAGTCATTGTCGATGTATGTCTGTAGGTTAGAAACATTAGCCAGGAAAAAGTTTGGGGACGAAGGGATAAATGAGTGTAAGGAGTTAGTGCGAAAGTTGTTGGCGACTGTACCAGAGAGTGTATATGAGTTTATAAATCTGAAACGTAAGGAGAAAATGTGATGGACGAATGAAAGGTTAACATGGAACGACATTTTAGAAATAGTAGAGGATTATGAGTTAGATAGGTGTATGAAAGAGAGTAGAAGTGTTAGTGTTAGGACTGAAGTAGCTGAGGTTGTACCAGAGTTTAGAAGCTATAGGGAGGCAGTTTTGGAAGGGCCGAGGCGAATGTCAGAGCGAGTGGTAGATAGGAGCATTAGGGCAAGTAACGTGAGTGTAGTTAGCCCAAAAAGAGATAGGAGTGCGAGTGTTGGAAGAGTAGGGCAGTTAGTTGTGAGCGAGAGCAGCAGCAGTGTTATAGATGTGGTAAGCCAAGACACAGGAAGAATGAATGTCGATGGGCGTTAGGAGCGTGCTTCGGGTGTGGGCAAAGAGGGCATTTGGTAAGTGAGTGTAAGAAAGATAAGGATATTAGATGTTATAGGTGTGGACAGGCAGGGCACGTCGCTAGTGGATGTCGGGTAAAAATGGTGGGTAAGGCATGTAATACAGATGAATTTGAGGGGAGTAATGATACATATAGCATGTGTGGGTTTGAACTGACAGGGTTTAGTGAAGTTTCACCGGGAAGGGAATCAAGTGGTAAGGATGTAGTTGGCAGCATGAATGAGTCTCTTCGGGAGTTTGGCAGGAGTGTAAATGAGGTAAGTGATTTGGTGGCAGAGTTACGAGAGATGTTCGGACAAGAGTTAGAAGGGGTAGATGAGATAGTGAATGGGATTTGGGAGGATGGCAGTGAGGGAGACAGTAATGGTAGTCTGACTGGAAGTGATCTGGGAGAAGTTGATGGCGGTGTAACTGAGTGTGTGAATGAGGGCCCTCAAACATGATCCAGGGGACCTGCATCTGAGTATCCGTGGGTGTTGTGGAAGGCTATTTAGTGTGGGTGTTGTGAGTGAAAGGAGACATTGTCAAATGTAACAGGGGAGGAAATATGGAAGAGTTATGGAGTTCCATTTGACAACGTCTGTGTGTGTGAGAGAGAGAGAGAGAGAGGGTGTAATTGCTGTATGGATAGTTAACGACTGTATTGGCTGTTAGTGAGTTCTGGCTGGGTTGTCAGAGCTCTGTGTTTTTAGTGAGTTTTTCAGTCAGTCTTGGGTGAGAGCCTGTGATAGGTAGTAGTGTTGGAGGAGGTTATTGAAGGCTTTGGAAGTCGGTTGAGTTTTGTGTTTTGTTTTGTTGTTGTTTAGATTTTGCTAAGTTTGATATTGGTTGCTTAGGAGTTGTTGTGCTGTGAGGTCTTTGTTGAGTTGTATGTGAGTTCCTGTGTTATGTGTGAGGTTGTGGTTATGTTCCTTGGTTGTTTGCTGTGTTGTTAGGTTGTGGTTGTGTTCCTTGTTTGTTGTTGAGTTGTGGGGTTGTGGTCTTTGGGTGTTGTGTTGTTGGGTTGTGGTTGTTTCTGTTTTGTTGTTGTGTTCCTTTTTTGTTATGTTGTTTTGGTTGTGGGTTGTGGTTGGTATCTCTGTGACCTCAACCAACGGACAGCATAGGATAGCCTGGAGTATCTGGATTGGAGGAGTTGGTAAGTACATGTGTTTGTATTTTTGTTGTTTTTTTTGTTGTTGTTGTGTGTGTGGTATAGTTCAATTGTCCTACTGTATTCTGAAGTGTAAAGTAGAAAGTGTGACTGGGGTGAGTTGGGCAGCTGGACTGATTAGGTATATGTGGGGGGGATTCTGCAGCTTGTTTTTGAGCTTGTGATTCCGCCACAGGGTGTAATTGGTCTCATCAAAAAATGTTGCACCTGCTGTGGAGCATAGACACTGTTGCCTCCATACAAAAGCACTAGTTGTGAAAAAGATGCCAAGTGATCTAAAAGACACTTGATGAAGTAATCAAGGTAGTTAATTTCATCAAGGGTAAGCCTCTTCATTCCAGAGTGTTTGCCTCATTGTGTCAGGAGATGGGATCTATATTCACAAAACCCTGTTGTTACATACAGCAGTGCTTTGGCTATCTCGTGGTAAAATTCTTCCACATGTGTATGAATTGAGAAATGAGATTGAAGTATTTCTGAGGGAGCACAAGTCTTCTCTGTTAAGCCACTTCACTGATGAAGTCTGGGTATGCAAGGTGGCCTATCTTGCAGATATCATTATCATTACAAGGTTCTACTATCAATATTTTGAATATTCAAGACAGAATTGAATCTTTTCTTCCTAAGACTGAGTTCTGGGCTGGCTGTATAAAGAAAAACCAGTGCTTGCCAAATTGCCATAGTTGGCTGGTAGTACAAGAGACTGCATGATTTTGTACCTGCAACAATTAAAAGATAATTTACGAGAGTACTTTCCAAAACAATCAGACCCTCTGACATGGCAACCCATTATTCAAGGGCATGTCTCGTCCCCCTACATCCACTCCTCTTCCCCCGTCCCCAACACTCCTCTGGTGAGATAACGTCAGAGAAAAGAGGCGGAACCAATTGTGCCAAGGAAAAATATGTCGAGTTAATCCTACTTCGTTTTATTTTTTTTATTCTCCTCCTGTTAACTGTTGATTTATTTAACCTTATGCCACGTGAACAAGATTCTTTTTTATTTAGTTTCGTTATGGTTTTGTTTAATTTACAGAATTGTTATAGCTCATTCAGTACTTCATCTACCAATGGAGGTGAATAAAGACTCAAGGAAGAACAGCAATACAAATAAAAAGTTACGTAAATATATAGAAAATAAAAATAAAAATAGAAAATTAACAAATTATTGTGTGAAAATATGTGTATTCAGATCTTAAGGAAAAAAAAAAAAAAGCATGTTGCCTAGAAATAAACTTTAAAATAATTCACAGAAAATCGAAGGTGGAGCCCAAGAAAGTCTAATGAAATATGAGAGGGAAATTATTGAGAGCTAGAAAAATAAACTCCTTAGTTAATAACTAACAGAAAACTATTTGACTGATGCTAAAGCAGCAGAGGAAAGTAGCTGAATAAAATGTGATTTTCGTAAATACAGTGTTGTTCGTATTGTGATGCAGGTATAGATAGCGTCATGGAAACCATAGTAAGTAACAAGAAACTCTCTCTGCCAAGCGTGTGGTCTCGGGTGGCCGTTTGAAACCAGACACGCTGCGCTAACAAGGGCGCCTCCTAGGCCAACATTCCACCAAGCATTGTTAAGGCAAGCAATGAATAGCTCGACTATGAAGGCGGTATCTAGGTCACCTAAAAAATGCACTTTCGTAATTCCGGAAGTGCTGAAGACACGCTTAACAAAATATGATTTTTTCCCCTATAATGCTCAGCGTCATGGTACAAACCGACGACAAATCAAGCTATCAAGCAATTTATATCCGTTCTAAGGTTTTGGAACGACACTTAAGTGGGAATTTAATTCTGTGGACTACCATAAGAGAGCAATAATTACTTATCTGGAATATAATCGTTGTCAATCGATGGCCAGATACTAAAAATGCCAGCCGAATTAATAAGCATAGGTCTAGCGTTTGCTTGGAAGAGGTCATTTCCTTGTTAATACCATTCTTAAAGGGTTATTTTTTCCTTGTTTTGAGGATCAATCCACTAACTTTTACAGCTGGAAAACATATTTTTTTCGGTTTTATAAATGAACTGTATAATAAATTTCAAATGGTTGAGCATTTTAACAAGCGAGGAGTTTGGAGGCTCATGCGTAGCCTAGGCTACCAACGTCAATATGAGACAGCTTCTCGTTCTCGTTTAACGGAAACAGAAATTAAACGTAACTTGAACAAATTTTACATATGGAAAAACACAACGACTTTTGCTTTGACTCGGGTAACTGAAAAGGTTTCTCTGGATTGTTGACATCGTCCTGAAGGACTCCCACCGAGAGTGAGAAACCGCTTTTTGATCGAAGCCCTTTCCTACACAATCCCATCGCCGCCTTTACATAGCTGAAACAGAAAGGGCCGACGGCAGAGACTGTATCCTACAAGCCTACCTATGCAGAGATTTCCTAACGACTGACAAAATACACCAATTTTCCTTTTGTGTCAGAGCAACGTGTTCCAAAGAACGAGACCTTGACGCAACCAGTAACTTAAAGACCTTATTTACTAATGAAAATTTCGAATAACGAACGCGAAATATTTTACTCTATTTAGCGAAGTATATATAACACAAATGCTGCTGTGATTTGAAAACTGAAATCGCCTTTATATTTACGTGCCACGATCATAATAAGCTGAAAAGCAGGACACGTCTACAACAGTGGAAGCAACAAGACACTTTACACCTGAGCACAAAATCACCGGCAAATAACATTCGTTATCCTTCGCCTACCTGAGATGTTGCCGCCACTTGCTGCCAAAGATTCCTGCGCAATTTTCAGCAAATAAACGCCGCAGAACACACCACTATGCAGATAATAAACGGAAATATATAGTACGGTTACACAGAGAACACTTACACTTCCGCGGATCCCGACTCCCTGAGTGGCTGGAGCCTGGGGGCGGCGGCCGCTAGAGTTGGCTGCCAACAGGCAACACGCCGCCCATTTGGTGGGTGGGATACGAAACTGCATAGTAGTAATGATGCTTTCAATTCCGTCTACTCGCTTCATTAACAAATTCCAACAAGGGATTTAAGTAGATGCGGCGATACGCATTGCTAGTTTGTGGTCGGTTGAAATAAAAGTTTCCGATATCGTAGTCTTAATGTGATCAAGATGCAAATGATATCTTCAGTAATTGTCTGAATGTTTATATATACACTTACTTTGTTTGGATTTATGTACAGCCCTCCACAGAGATGATACCCTCTGGCTGGCCGTTGTGCTTTTTCAAAATAGGTTTCTTCTTATATATTCTATAATTGTCTTTTAGTATTTTCTCGACAGTATTGTCGCTCACCAGAATAGGAGAATCTTTAGTTCCTTTTTTCTAATCTGCTTCCTTTTTGCATGATCTTCATTTCCGGCGGTATTTTGCTACATGTATAGTCTTGGTGCGCAATGTTCAAATGCTCTCTCGACTGAGTTTCCATTTGTTCTAGGTTCAAATAGCATATATGCTTCGCTTGCATGTCTGATCACAATATTTATTTAAGGTCTAAAGAAACTTAAACAGTGTCTCAGATATGTTGGTTCACCATGTTTTAGTATCTTAAAGACGGTAAGAAGTATTTTGTTTTCTACTCTTGCTTTTAATGGGAGGCATTGTACTAGCTCAATGTACGAAGAATCTTCACACTTTCCTATTCTTTCTCTGCATCTTTTCCCGCTTCGATGGGGGTCGATGTTTCTAAGAACTTTCCTCCACCAGTCTCCATTAAACACATCGTCCTTGTTGTTTGTCCCTCACGACTTCCAGTAAAGACCCTAGACATGCATATTTAAATCGTTAATATAACAATTCAAGCAAAAGAAAGGCGAACTTCCATCACACATTCTGTTCATATAAAACACAAACAAACGATTGCTTTCAATAAGTATGCTTTATCTCAATGGGATAACCTTGGCTAGACAACGATCGACCTATGGCTACAAAGGCTCACGTCATAAGATTTCCTTATCATTGGACCTTTGTTATATGTACGATTTCTCTGCAAGAATATGAAAATCATTTCATTATTCATTATTATGCCAAAGTTGAATCCACGTAGGGAGACTGGAAAAGTAACTTTGTGATGTTGGCCGTTAGACAACGAAGCTCTGAAAGCCGACCGCTAGACCTATGCTACTGATTTTACTGATCTTCTTTAAAGCACACTTTCGTTTCATTTTGATGTCGTCCCAATGGCTTATATTTATTTATATATAAAAAAAGTCTTGGTTAGTTATCACTTGATGCACTATTTAATTAACTAAAGTTAGAACCAGGAGAGCGGTTTAATTTATACAAGTGTTCTTTAAATCAGTGTATATATATATATATATATATATATATATATATATATATATATATATACACATGAATTTTTTCACATATACATCACCGTGATTCATATACATGCATTAAGCTACAAATGTCCTTTAATATACAAATCTCTCTACCTCACTTGTTGGCCGGGTCGGTAAAAAACGTCACTGAAATCCTGATATCTCCTCGGTTCTCTGGTTCGAATCCACCAGAATACGAAATTATTATCAACTATATAAAATTCCCCCCCCCCCTCGGTTAAGGCACACATGAAAATAAGTTGTTAATTCCGAGTTAGAGCAAATTGGATATGAAAGGACATTTATAGCTTAATGCATATATATATATATATATATATATATATATATATATATATATATATATGTTTATTTGTGTATGTATATAACACTGAGGCCTACCGACTTAATGAATCAAGAATTGACTGCTGTTATTATTATAAAGGCCTACTAATTTAATGAATCTATAATGTAATGTGTCCCTAGCAGTGTAACAGCATAACGACAACTACTTTTGTGGCCAATGGGTCTTTCTCACCTAGTTTTTCTAGAAGTGTTACGTAAGCATCGTTCCGCTTCCCCTTGTCACAACTTCCTTTGGATTTTACTTTCCAAAGACGAGGAAGACCTTGATAAACATGGATGAAATCCGTCCAAAATCTGGATCAGCGTATGTTGTCATCGTGAAATGCCCGAACCTACCAATGTCAGGTTGTTGGCGAGATCGTGCTATCACGGGACTCCGCCCTCTTTTGGCAGCGCATTGACCCCATATGTATAATAGAGCGCCAATCACTGGAATGGCGATCTCCCAGCCGAGCGTGTGACCTCGGGCGGCCATATTGAAAATTCTCGGTCCAGCTCATAGTAGTATAATTTATTACTTTTATTTTTTTTACTGTTATTATTTTTATCATTCATAATACACTTACCCTCACTAAACGCTCACACTTACTATACACTCACTAACTACACACTTACTATAGACTCACTAACTACACACTTACTATACACTCACCGTCACTAAGCTCTCACACCTAACATACAATCACACTAAATAACACTAAACACTCATTGAATACTCAACGCTTATAGGCACTCACTATACACAGAACGCTCAATAAACACTCACTAAATATTCACTGTACCCAAACATTAAGCATTCACTAGGCACTCACTATACACTAAACATTCACTAAGTACTCAGTATACACTAAGCATTCACTGAGCACTCGCTATACACTAAACACTCATTGAACTCTAAACACTCATTAAACACTAACTACTCATTAAACCCCTAAACACTCTTTAAACACTAAACAGTAAATGGACATACACTCATCACTCATTAAACATTTACACACTAAAGATTCACTAAGCACTAACATTCACAAGACATTTACTAAACACTCACGAAACATTCACTGAATACTTACTAAACATTCAATAAACACAAACATTCTATAAACCCTAAAAACTCACTAAACATTCACTGAACACTTACACACTAAACATTTGCTAAATACCAACATTCACCAAACCCTAAACCCTCACTAACCATTCACTAAACCCTAAGCACTCACTGAACATTCACTGAATGCTTAAACATTCGCTAAACACTAACATTCACTAAAACCTAAAAACTCACTAAACATTTATTAAACCCTAAGCACTCATAAAAACTTTCACTGAACTTACACACTGCACATTCACTAAACCCTAAACACTAACTAAACGTTCACTAAACCCTAAGCACTCACTAAACATTAACTGAATACTTAAACATTTGCTAAACACTAACATTCCCAAAAATTCACTCAACGCCCAACACTCACTAAACATTTACTGAATACTTTTACACTAAACATTCACTAAAACTTAAACACTCACTAAACATTTCCTAATCCCTAAGCACTCATTAAACATTCACTGGACACTCACACATTACACATTCACTATACACTAATATTCACTAAATCCTAAACACTCACTAAATATTCACTAAACCCGAAGCCTTACTAAACATTTACTGAATGTTTAAGCATTCACTAAACACTAACATTACAAAAATTCACTAAACCCCAAACATTCACTAAATATTCCATGAACAATTACAGAATAAACATTCACTAAAAAAACTTAATTCTCGTTAAACATTTACTAAACTCTATGCATTCATTAAACATTCATTGAATGCTTAAACATTGCCACAAGGTACGGTGTTAGCTGCATTGATATTTGTTATTATGATTGCAGACATGGACAGTAATGTTAAAGACTCGGTAGTGAGTAGTTTCCCCGATGACACAAGAATAAGTAGAGAAATTACTTGTGATAAATAGGAACTCGCTACAGAGATACCTTAACAAAGTAAATGAATGGGCAAAGATAAATATGTTGGTATTTAACTCTGATAAATTTGAATCACTGAATTATGGAGATAAAGAAGGAACGCTATATGCATATAGGGGACCTAATAACGAGACAATCACTGATAAGGAAACAGTTAAAGACCTTGGTGTAATATTGAATAGGAACATGTTATGCAATGATCAAATAGCAATACTATAGGAAAAATGCAAAGCAAAAATGGAAATGTTGTTACGGCACTTCAAAACATGAAAAGCCGAACACATGATTATACTTTATAAAACATGTAAGTAGTCCACTTGAATATTGCAATATGATGTGGTACCCACACAAATATCCTTTGCTAAAGGATATTTGTGCAATATCCTTTAGCAAAAGGATATTACACAAATAGAGAGTATACAAAGGTCCTTTACAGCTAGAATAGAAATTAAGGATCTTAACTACTGGGAAAGACTACAATTTTTAAAATTATATAGTCTAGAAAGGAGAAGAGAACGCTACATGATAATACAGTAATACAGGCATGGAAACAAATAGAAGGAATTGCCGAAAACATCATGGAGCTAGAAATATCAGAAAGAGCATGTAGAGGTAGATTAATAGTGCCCAAAACTATACGAGGAAAACTAAGGAAAGCACACAGGACATTAATCCACTATGCACCAACATCGACAATGCAGCGTCTATTCATGCGTTGCAAGCTCATTTGAGAAACATATCATGAGTGAACGTACATGTGTTTAAGAATAAGCTCGACATATATCTAAGCTGCATCAGAGACCATCCAAGATTGGAAGATGCAAAATATACCGGAAGATGCATTAGCAATTCTCTAGTAGATATTAGAGGTGCCTCACACTGAAGGACCTAGGGCAACCCGAAGGAGTTGTAAGGTCTGTAAGACAAGGTCTCCTCCTTCTCCTTTTCCTCTTCTTCCTTCTCCTCCTTCTCCTCCTCATCTTCCTCTACCCCCTCTTTCCTTTTCCTCCTTTTCCTCCACCTGCTCATCCACTCCTCCTCCTCCTCCTTCTTCTCATCCCTCCCCTCCTCCTCCTTTTCCCTTCTTCATTCTCCTTCTCTTCCTCCACCTCCTCATCACCTCCTCCTCCTCTTCCTCCACCTCCTCATCCTCGCCTCTTCCCCCCGCTTCCTCATCCTCTTCCTCAACCTCCTCATCCACTTCCTCCACCTCCTCATCCCTTCCCCTCCTCCTCCCATTCCTCCACTTTCTTTTCCCTCTCCTCCTACTCCCCCACTTGACCTCCGCCTCATGTGCAATGAGCTTCAAAATGACCTCACAAGAGGAAATCGGTGTGTGTGTGCGTGTGTGTGTGTCTGTGTATGGGGTATAGAGGCTCTATACTTGGAGTGTCGACCTTTATACCAGTACTACGTATTAGTTTCGTGGTCTTCCACCAGGGCGGCGCTGAAAACCCTTGCGGCCATCTGTAAATTGAACAGGGGATTAGTGCAGTTGTGAATTCTTTAAGGTTTAATGACCAAATGTTTAGCGAATTTTTAGGATTTAGGGAATAAGTGTTTAGTGAATGTTTCTATGTAAGGTTTTAGTGAATGTTTCTATGTAAGGTTTTAGTGAATGTTTAGTTTAGGGTTGAGTGAATGTCTTGTGAATGTCTAGTGTGTAAGTATGTAATGAATGTTTACTGAGTGTTTAGGGCTTAGTGAATGTTTTGTGAATGCCTGTGAATGTTTACTGAATGTCTAGGGGTTAGTGAATGTTTTGTGAATGTCTGTGAATGTTTAATAGGTCTTTAGGGGTTTTTCGAATGTTAGTGAATGTTTAGTGTGTAAGTATTTAGTGAATGTTTACTGAGTGTTTAGGGCTTGGTGAATGTTTTGTGAATGTCAGTGAAAGTTTAGTGAGTCTTTAGGGTTTTAGTGAATGTTTTGTGAATGTTAGTGAATGTTCATTGTGTAAATATTTAGTGAACGTGTAGTGAGTGTTTAGGGTTTAGTGAATGTTTAGTGAAGTTTTTAGGGTTTAATGCAGGTTTAGTGCATGTTTGTCTAGTAAATGTTTAGTGTGTAAGCATTCAGTGAATGCCTTATATGTAAGTATTCAGATCATGTTCAGTGAGTGTTTAGGGTTTAATGAATGTTTTGTGAACGTTAGTATTTAGAAAATACTTAGTGTATAAGTAGTCAGTGAATGTTTAGTGAGTGTTTGGGGTTTAGTGAATCCGATTTCTCATCGTTTGCAATCACTAGTTGTTTTCTGTTTTGTAAAAATTCTTTTATCCATCTTTCTACTTAGTCCAATATATTATGTTTTCTAATTTTCTTCGCTAATATATTATGGTCTACCTTATCAAAAGCCTTTGCAATGTCTAGGTAAACCACATGTGTATCTTTTTCGTTTATTATATTTTTATATATGTTCTCATGGTGGACTAACAGTTGGGTTTGTGTACTTTTTCTGGGTGCAAAACCATGTTGTCCTATATTAAAGAAATGATTTTCCATTAAATGTTTCATAATATTTTTCTTCATTACCCTTTCATACACTTTCATAATATGGGATGTTAGATCACAGGCCTATAATTACTTGCCTCTAGTCTTGATCCACTTGATGAGGAGGTGGAAAACAAGGAGGAGGAGGAGGAGGAGGAAGAGAAGGATGAGGAGGAGGAATAAGGAGTTGGAGGAAGAGGAGAAGGAGGGTATGAGGATGTGGAGGAAAAGGAAGAGGGGATGAGGAGGTTAATTAAAAGGAGGAGGAGGAGGTGGAGGAAGAGGAGAAGGAGGATGATGGAGAAGAGAAGGGGGAGGAGGAGGAGGAGGAAAGGATGAGGGTGAGGATGAGAAGGAGGAAGGGGAGGAGGAAGATGAGGAGTAGGATAATGAGGAGGAGAAGGAGGAAGAGGAGGAGGAGGATGAGGACAAGGATAAGGAGAAGGGGAATGAAGAGGAGGAGGAAGAGGAGGAGGAGAAGGAAGAGGAAGAGGAAGAGGAGGATAAGGATGAGGAGGAAGAGGATGTGGGGGAGGGGGAAGATGAGAAGGAGGATGGAAGGAACAGGATAATAATGAGAAGGATGAGGAAAAGGATGAGAATGAGGAAGAGAAGGAGAAAGAGGAGGAGGAGGAATAAAAGGAGAGAAGAAGGGGGTGGAAGAGAAGTAGAAGGAGGAGACGGAACGGAGGATGAGAAGGAGCAGAAGGAGGAGGATTCTTCTTCCTCCATATCAAATCCTTCCTCCTCCTCCCCTTACTACTGTTAACTTTTAAGACCCAATCCTTTATGGACACTCCTGATCCCAGAACTCTTCACACCAATATCACCATCTTCCCTCTCCCACCTCACAACATCCCCCCCCCCCCCCCCCCCACAACCCCTTCTCTCTCTCTCTCTCCCTCGATCGGGGACGGAAAGGGCAGAGGTAGCCTATAATAGCCACTAGACCCGAAAGAGGAAAACTTAGCTGTTATAATGTTTCTTGGATATTGCGATGGACCTGAGTCTGAGAGAGAGAGAGAGAGAGAGAGAGAGAGAGAGAAATTTATTTCAATTTGTAACTTTGTGGTAATACTATAACCTTTAAAAAAGTTAATGAAAACGCAGAAAAATCAATAAACTAAATCCAAAAACTCATAATATAATGGGACTTTCCTTTTTCTCACGAAAATGGTAAAACTATACAAAATAGAAAATACTGATTTGTACACCAAAAGAATAAAATGTACTATACAGTACATGACAAGTTAACTTTAAATTATCATATACTTTCTTTAATGAGATTTTCCTTAACCTCACTAAAATTGTAAAGCTACAATTATACAATATAGAAAATATAAAGGAATTGTGCCCAAAAGAATGAAAATAAATACAGTATACAAAATTACTAAATTATCATGGGCTAAACAAAATGAGAAATGATAATGAAACAAAACTTCTTTATAAAATTCCTATCTTGATATAATTCTTTGTCTGAAACTTTGTATCTACGCTCTTCTCTCTCTCTCTCTCTCTCTCTCTCTCTCTCATGGAACATAGCCACAGCAGGTCTAGGATCGAAATGGGCAGTCACCCCATTATCAAGGGCTATATACTTCCACAGTTAATAGGCTCTTTTGAGTAGCTTGATTGTTTGGGTCCTTTCATAATGGTATGGCATGAAAAAGCCCGTTCAGGACCAATACTGTGAGGAGTTTAAGGCAAATAGGCTTTAACCAATTAGGAAAGGAACCGTTCCAGGGTGGGAGATTTTCTGGCGTGCCCCGATTCGGCCAATTTGAGCCGAGACAGACTCGCTTGTTTACATTAAGTGTAACATGACATTGTCGTTTATACGTATGAAAATGACCAAGTTAAATGACCTATTTATTTTGAACATTCAAAGTATGTTGGGCACTAGTACCTATATGTTGATATGCATTTATTTTGATAAAACGTTATGTAATAGTAAACTAATAAACATATACTCATTAGTATTTAAGTGGTAAAACAAAAAAATATCAGCATTAACGAATTTTCCTTTAAAGGAAAACGGACAGCAAACTACTGCAAGGGTAACTTTTCCATTTCTAAATAATTCCTGTCAATTTTGGGATTTTTTCTGGTCGCCCAGGAGTCAAAAATTCTTCTTATGATCATTTTTCTTCCAGTTGTAGTGTTAAAATATGCACTGCAAGCGAGAGAATCTAACTTTGAAAAGAGATCGTTCGTAAATTATGTAGATCGAAGCTAAACCCACAAAAGAAAGCTAGTTGATGCCAACGTTTTCATTTAATCTGCCAGATTCAAAACCGTTCGTCTTCTTTAAATTAGCAACAGTAATGTTGAAGTATAGAATTGGATGCACCTTATTTCAAGATGGATAATAATCTCAGGTTGTTCGCTAAATGTTCTAGTTTTGATATATTATCATCTTTTGTTGTGGAGGTATCACCGGGTACTACTTCCGTCTCCCACCACCAGGGTGGCGCCGTCGATGCTTCCGGGAAATCCCCGGATTCCACGGCAAGTGGGCTGTACACCAGTGATTATTTATCATTATTTTTCGTTCATTATAGGCATAGTTGTGTGTTTTGCGGCGTCTAATGGTAGAAAAGGGCGCAATAATCCCTCGGCAGCAAGTGGGACCAACATCTCACAGGTAAGAAAGGATAACGAATGTTATTTATGGTGATTTTGTGCTCGGTGAAAAATGCCTTTATTGGGTTTCCCTGTTGACATGTCCTGCGTTTCAGCTTTTTACGAACGTGGCTAATAAATACAGTGGCGATATCAGTTTTTAAATCACATCATTCTTGTTATATTTACTTCATTATATACTAGAGTAAGATATTTCTTGCTCGTTATTCGAAATTTCGGTTCCTTCAGTTTCAGAGATGTATCTAAATGCAGCGATGGGATTGTGTTGGAAAGGGCTTCGATCAAAAAGCGGTTTCTCACTCGGTGGGAGTCCTTCAGGATGACGTCAACAAACCATAGAAACCTTTTCTATTTTCGTATTCAGAGCAAAACCCATTTTGTTTTTTCTTATACAAAATTCATCTTTGTTCATGTTGTGTTAATTTATGTTTTTGTTGAACGAGAGGCTGCCTCACAGACCTGTGGTAGCCAGGGAATGATGTTTGGTAGGCTAGGCCTGTGTCCCCAATCTGCTCACTTTTAAAATGGTGTGCCATTGAAAAACAGGTAAATTTTTACATAAGTTCCAAGAAATTCTGTAATTCGCTTGTGTGTTTTAGTGTTTTGAATGATTTTGATAGTAATACATGTGGGAATAGAGTTGTTTTTGAGTTATAATATACATCCCTACTACATCCAAAAAAAAAAAAAAATTTACTATCATAATCATTCAAAACACATTAAAGCACAAATACATAATTACATAAGGAAAACTGAGTTGGAACTATTCCAACCAAACCTAACCCAACCTAATCAAACCTAGTACTACTAGGCCAAGTAACACGGCCTACTAGGCTATTTGGCCGTGTTACTTGGCCTGGGGCTCCACCCCCCAGATAAGCCAACTGATTACAAAGGACACAATCCAAACATAACCTTTTGGCAGTGTTGCTTAGCTGGGGCTCACCCCCCCATCCCAGACCCCACCATTTATTTGCTATGCTTCCTTCTGTCACTTTCAAAGAAAGTTATAAATTTACCTTAATTGGGTAGACAAACGTTTTCATCATCATAGTCATCAGTAAAATTTCAATATTCTCTTTTTCTGTCTTTTATCAGAAACCTAACCAGGTAACACTCCAATTTGCCTTGAAAAATTGATGCATTGCAAATCGTCAAGCCTTTAAAGGTGGGTACACACGTGAGAGCCGAACCTTGTATGTGTAACCGAGTTACGCATATACCGATACAAGGTGTCAAAATGTTGAGGACGAACCGTAACCACGTTAAACACGTAACTTCATTACAATCCACTGTGATCATCAGTCTGTCTCTGTCCGGGTTGTTTACCGACGATGGCCACCATGCAAGTAGCAGCTGCCCCGTATATTTATACACATTATTTAACGAAGATGAAGTGAAATAAAAGAAGATGGTGGCAATCAAGGTTATATACTAGAAGGGTAGAATACAGTGGTCAGGAATTACTCGCTAACATGAGATTCCAAGAAGTTTCTGGCCACAGTGAAGTCTTTTCTTCGTAATAACTAATAACTTGAAGGACCTCTTCCTCACTCCAATCAGCCATGGTAGACATATTACGTACTGACTGATCAAACCAGGGGACTACTATGGACGGCCTTGTTCATAGTCGGTGTTAACAAGTTCAGCAACCTCTGTTGATACGCGTGTCATACAGGTCCCGTCCACACATTGCGTAACGTTCAAAGAGACCTCCCTTTGATTCGGGGCCCAAAAACCGTCAGTTGCCGGGATGGAGGGCGAACGGAGCCTCGAACCTCGCGGGTTCGGGGTTCGGGTTCGAGGAACCGTCCACACTTGCGTTTTTGTTACAAGAAGCGGTTACAATACAAGGTTCGGTTCGCACGTGTGTACCCACCTTAAGAATGGTATTAACAAGGACATGAACTTGGTCAAGCAAACACAAGACCTATTCTTATTTCGGCAGGTATTTTCAGTATCCTGGTCATCAATTTCGAACAATTATATTCCAGATAAGTAATTATTGCTTTCTTATGATAGTCCATAAATTTAAATTCTATCTTGTGTCGTTCCAAAACCGTAGAACAGAAAGAAATGACTTTGATAGCCTTCTTTGTCGTCGATTTGCTACCTAGACACTGAGCAATAGAGGAGAAAAAATCACATTTTGCTAAGTGCGTTTTTGAAGCTTCCGGAAATACGAATGTGCAGTTTGTTAAACAAATGTAATATGACCCTCATAGTGATGCGATTTCTTGCTTGTCGTTGAAAATGCTTAGTGGAAGATACAGGCCTAGGAGGCGGTATTGTTAGTGCAATGTGTCTTGTTTTAAATGGCTGCCCGATTTTAAACACTTGGCAGAGAGGTGGTTTCTCCTTGTTGCCGACACTCTTGTTTTTTCATGGTGATATGTCTCCATTTTTTTTTATCAAGGTCTGTTGAATATTTTGGCTTTGACAGGATTCTCTACGCTTTTATCAAAATACGAACAATGCTGCATTTACGAAAATCACATTTTATTCAGCTACCTTCCCCGACTGTTTTAGCATCAGTCAAACAGTTTTCTGTTTTTAACTGAGAAGTCTATTTTTCTTGCTCTATAATTTTTCCTTTCATATTTCATTAGATTTTCTTGTGCTCCACCTTTCATTTTCTTGGAATTATTTTAAAGTTTATTTTTCAGCAATATATTTCCTTGTTTTAGACTTTCATGAGGTCTGATTGCAGATCCTTTCATATGAGCATTTATTCTTTTTAAATGTTTTGTTTTAATTTTCTATTTTATGCAATTTTTTTATTTGCTGTTCTTTCTTGTGTCCTTATTCATCTCCACTGAAAGATAAAAGTATTGAATGAGCAAAAACACATAACTTAACAATACTATGAAAAAAATTATAATCTCATTGGTCACATGGCATAAAGCTAAATTAATAACCAGACGCAGAAGAGTAAGCCTTACCTTTAGTAAAAGAAAAATAAAACTAAGGGGCATTAACTTGAAAAAATCTCATTTTTGACAAAGCTCTTGACATGATTGATCCAGCCTCTTTTCTCTATGTGGTCTCACAAAGAGGGAATGGGGTGAGGGTAGGAAGGAAGGGAGGGGATATTGGGATGGAGGGTTTACCCTTTTTAAGTTTACTTGTTTGATGGGTTTCTTTGCTTTTCTTTTTGCAAAATTACAATAATTATAACTGACATAATATCATAAAAGATAATAGCTAAAACCAACAATAATCCCTGGGTAAATTCATGAGCAAATAAATAAAAAGACATCATGGGAGAGAGAGGAACATGACACACCCCTTTCATGTCAAGAACTATACTGATATTACTGAGATGCCCTCTGTTTGAGCTTGCCTGATTCCAAAGTTGCCACTAGTCATGTATGGGCCATAAAGTGATGGAAACTCTCTCCCGCCTGATTCAGCCAAATTGTATGCCGCATAATATTAATACTCACCATGAGTTAGCCCATCCACCACCCAAAACCTGTTATCGATACTCATATGATGGTGTCCGTCCATTTAAGGGTTAAGTCCAAATTCAGTCTGAATAGGAAGGGGCGAGGGTGGGGATGTGAGAAGGGGTGAGAAATAAAATGTCAAAAATGACAGATATTAGTGTCTAATCCATAGTTTTTGAGGTCGCTGAGATGAATAGTGACACTTCCGATGCCTTTATGAGAATGCAACAGTTTTTATCCCATGGATACCACTCATTTTTACAGATCTCCCTTTTAAATTTAAGGGATTGCAGTTTCCAGTGAGACTTGCATTCTTGATCATGATCAGCAAGGCACAGGGACAGTCTATTAAGTACTGTGGAGTGGATTTGAGATTGTCATGTTTTTCCCACAGGCAACTTTATGTTGCTTGCTCAAGGGTGGATTCACCCACCCAAAAATTTACTTATTCTTGCTCTTGATGGTGAACTTAAGAATGTTGTTTACAAACAAGTTTGTGTTAAAGAAGTATTCTAGTGAATTTGTATTTATATTTTTAAAAACCTGTAAGTAAGAATTCTTTGATACCACTGTAGAGATAGATTTGATTCATTTTCCTGTCTAACAGAAGGTTGGGCAGCTATAGGCTGGCATCATTTGAACCGTAATATCATCTTTATGTTTCATCGCAAAAGAAAGGTAAGAGCATATTTTGCATCCTTGTGAAAAGTTCTGTTAGAATAATTTTTCTATATCTCTACAACTGTTATTAAAGAAGCTAGCATGGCCAGATATTCAGATCAAAAAGTTACCTGGCTAAAGCTCATTCCCTAATATCATCGTTATTTTTCATCGTATAAGAAAAGTACGAGCATATTTTTTATTCTCGCGAAAAGATGTATCAGAATAAGGCTTAATTTTTTCTCTATGAATAATACTCAAAGAAGTTAGCAGCCAGATATCCGGATCAAATCGGCACCTAACTAGCACAATCTCTGCTTTGTAACCTCCTCTAAAGGACACCACAAGAAATTCTCCTTCTGCTCAGATATGCAAATCTTTCTGATGAAAGGACGACTACTTGGGTGGATTTGAGGACACTGACTGCTCCCAGTCTTGTATCTTATATCTTCCTACTCCCATTCCCTTCCCTACCCCTCCCCTCTAACCTCCCCCTTCACTTCCATCCTCCTTCCCCCCTTCCCCTCCCCATCCTCTTCCCCCCTATTCTCTCCTATTCCCCTTCCCATCCTCCTCCTCTGCCCCTCCTTCTTCCATCCCTTTCCCTTCTCTCCCTCTCCCCATCCCCCCGCCCCTACTCCCGTAAACAGGGCTGGTGATGCCTAGACTTTGTAACTAATGTGGTTTATAAATGGATCACTTACTTATAGTTTCTCCTGCTGAATCAAAAGAGCTTAGAAGAAACAATGAGCACATTTGTTCATATCATTACTAATGCTCCTCCTGCTGCTATTTATTGTTATTAATGAGTATACATATCTAACATGAGATATATACTTTATTGTCCATCTATCTATAACCCTCCTTCCTCCTCCTCTCCCTCCCTTCCACTATTCCCTTCCCCGTCCTTCTTCCCTTCCTTCCTTTCCTCTTTCTTCCCTTCCCGTCCCGTCCCCCCCTCCCCTTTCCCCTACTATCCTTCATCCCATCCCCTCCTACTCTACCCTTCCCTTCCCTCCGCCTCCTCTCCCCTTCCACTTTCCCACACTCTTCCCTCCGTCCTCTTCCCCTCCCCATCACCCTCCCTTCTCTCTTCCCTATTTTCTTGCGCCCGTCCTTCTTCCCCTTCCCCGTCCTTCTTCCCTTCCCCGTCTTTCCCCTCCCTTCCCCGTCCCACCCCCTCCCCTTCCCCTACTATCCTCTCCCTCCCATCACCTTCTACCACCCTCTTACCTCATACGTGCCCCTCCCGGCACTCCCCTCCGTAGTTCCCTCCCATGCACTTTCCCACTTACTATTTTCCCTCCGCTCCTCTTCTCACTCATTGCCCTTTGTCTCTTTCTATCTTTTCGAAATTGTCCCCTTTCCCCCGTGTCAGTCTTACCGTCTCCCCTTATCGGGGGCTCTTGACCCTAACGCTTACTCCCCTTTCTCGACCCTTACCATTTCCCATTTGTCTTACCTTCCATTTCCCCTTCCTTCCCTTCCCCTCACCCTCCTACCCCCTCCCCTCCCCTCCCCATTCCCTCCCCTCCTCGTAAACAGGGCATGTGATGACGGTAGACTTTGTAACTACTGTGATCTATAAATCACTGGTTTTTGACGAATTTCTGCGTTGTTTGTTGCCTTAATGTTTCAAATCGTTTGTTCTGTCATTTCCATATAGTTTCTTGTGCTTAATCAATGTAGCTTAAAAGAAACATACGAGCACATTCACTTATTTATTTTTATTTTTTAGATGATAGGTAATATGGGTGAAAGAAGAGTGAGGGCAGTCGGCTATATAGCTAACCCTGGTAGGGAATAGTTTAAAAAGTCAAGTATCAGTAAGAGTAATGTAAAGTGTGGTTTATCCACAATTTTATTTTATGCATAAGGGCTCAGTTTTATGACCTTTGATGTTAATATATTACAATAATGATTTGACATTATATTAACATGGTGAATTGGACAGATTACATATTTTAAATTTTATTTCTTAATTGTATAATTCTTATTAACAAAAGTTCCAATTTTCTAATTTTAACCTGAATGTTAACTTATCGTAATGATTTTGCATTACATCTATATAGTAAATTCTACATATTGTTACTTTTTCACACAACTTTGTTAATAGTATAATGGTTGAGGTTCATCGCTATGAATATATGAAGATACTCTTCGCCACCATCTGTGGTCTGTGTTGTTTGGGTATTTTCTTTATTCTGCTTCCGATTCCTCTGATGATTCACTATTGTACTGAACTAGTTTACTCCATATATTGGTTGCCAGTCTGTATAATCTCTGATTAATTGGTTCTTTTTTTTTTTTGTGTGTATTTGTTCTATATGCAGATCATCATCATCTTGACTGTTTCTCACTGCAGACCTTAGTATCTTATTTTGTAATTTTTGTAATGCACTTTATTGAAAGTCGATGCTAAACACGTGGGAATTGGTGGATACACCATTATTGGTCTTATTAGGCTTCTTAGAAATGGATTTTAATATTTGTATACATATTCATAAACCTTTTTAGCTTTGTATTTTGTGTTCTTGCTATTCTTAGCCTTTCTCTTACATGCCGTGATATTCCTCTGTCCGCATCCATTCTTAGTATTTTTGTGCTTTTAGTAAAATTCGCTGGTTGTTGATCTAACATTTTTTGTGCAGTTTTGTATGCAAATACTGATACTAGTTGGAATTTAGATTTATTTGTCTTTATCTTCCACCTCTTTTCAAATTGATTTATTCATTCAGTTGGGTCCATTGTTTTTTGTGCTACTTGACTTTTCCAAGTTGGGTCCTTTCGTGTACGTTTTTCTGGGTGTATAACTAGTTGAGTTAGATCATCTGCAAAGCAGACATCAGTACAGTACTCTGGTGGTGGAGTCACAAGCTGTTCACTGTTTACCTCGTGATCGATTGACCTAGCTCTTGATAACAAACATTGGGACACACATGTAACAGATATTCTTTTTCATACTTCTTTTCCTCTGCCACAATACATTAAAGCCTTTATCCATAAGACCTTGATTCTCATCAAGCGGTTCTTTTTTATTAGTTGAGGCATCAAAGCCTTTGACGGGAGACATTCTGTGAAAGTAGGAAGT